>NW_019384486.1:482182-537331 GCF_000671375.1 Centruroides sculpturatus
GACATATGACTACCAGATCCCGAACCGGGCCGCCATCTTTGAAGCTTCCGCCATGACACTTAAAAGGCATAAACCTGCTGGATATACATAATACAGATATGACCGTTTATTACATAAATATACAATTGTTATCACACGATGCTTTTGCTAAACTGTGGCTTTAACTCAAACTGTCTTAGTCCTAACAAACAGTGCTAACACAGAAAACCACAGCTGTGCCCTAGCGCCTACGTCCTAACGTGAAAATCTGTTTTTCTCTGGATTGTCGAAATACCTATAGTTTTTTTGATATGTGGAGCAACGCTATTAAGAGAAAACTCTGCTAATTTTAGGGAAATTTCATGTGTGTTCAGAGCGTTAACACGGTAGAAGGTTGACTACCTCTTCCTCGCAGCTATCACTTAGTGCACAATTCTGGTGAACTTCGCTGTATACGTTCTCGTTTATCCGCGTTTTTTAAATGATTTATGCATGTTAAACTTGTAAACTTTTTGTTAAATTCAAGTTAAAATGCTTTTATATATGCAATCCTGGAAAAAAGTTTGAAACATCTGGTTTTCAAACTTCCCATTAAAATTAATTGATATCCTGTAAATATGTTTTTGTTTAATTTTAATGCATTGGAGCACTACGTCATATTACCGCGAAAAGTTTAAAAAATCAAAAATTAAACTCCTGAAGGGTGGGCCACCTTCAGGCACGGAGCCCGTTGCCTAAAGGTGCCGAACAAAGCCAAACGTTTCCATTGATTCGAATGTAAAAATGGACGACATGCACATATTAGCAGATGCAGTGCCAGCAAATCAGGTTTCTCCTATAGTGTGATGTAAAAATCAATGGTTAATTCGAAGAGTTAATCTTGATTTATTACCGTAATAACCGGTTGAAAACAGTTTGGAACAATTTAAAAGGTAATAATTTTATGTGACTTTGGTTTGATTTGACATCAAATTATTTCTAAGACTTTATTACAGATATTACAGACTTTATAATTACCCTTATATCATTTTCATACGAAAATTTACAAATTCTGGAACAGAACCAAAAGACATTGCAGAGAATGTCTTGTGTGACTTTAATTAAACAAAGATGCATCAGCCATTGCTACCGTCTTCGACGTTAAAATTAGTAATATTGTACTTATAATAATTCCTTATTGTGAAATTTAAGTGCAGGATTTGAATGTATTCTGGCCCCGCAAAATTTTTGAACCGGGGCCTGTAAAAGGTCACGCCGGCCGTGACCACAACCATAATCTTTATTTCGTGCATCGGTAATTTAAATAATAGTTTATCAAACGAGAGACAACAAACAATGTTTTTCTCTTTCTAAATAAACGGCTCGTCCTTCCCGTAAATGCCGGAAGTTTCGAGAACCGATTCCTCTTCGTTGCTATAGAAACGTATCCACCAGATAATTACCGACAGATGGCGCAACGCGTGACGTTTCCGTAACGATCCGGACTGTTCGTCGCTCCTGTATATAAGCTGCGAAGGTCGAACAAACGCAATTCGACCGTCTTTCGAGTGCCGTTCTGCCAATTAAGAATTGCTGGGATCTTCCGCATCGACTGTTACGTCGTTTGGAGTCCATCGACCGCGACTTCTGACGCCTTCTTTCTATCGGAAACACGTTCTCGGACACGGGCGCAACGATGGCAAACGAAAACGGAACTGCAAAGATCGTTTCCGGATCGCTTTACGTCCGGAAGACGTAACCGTGAAAACAGTGTATTTGGGCTGCAATTTGAAAAAATCGTAGATCTAAATTCCCACTGTTGTTCGTCCGTCCTTAATCTCGAGAACAAATATGGAAACAGATTAACAATATACTGTGACTTCCGGTTTGCATCGGAAGTTATTTCATTTTAAAAATTTTCCCTTGAAAGGTGTTATCAATAGTCGCGCCGGTCGTCTATCTAAAGGCAAAGTATGATGTACAGGGGCAACATACGACTAAAATACTATTAAAATATATGCTCGCCGCATTAAGTTAAATAAATTTAAAATGATTAAAAATTGCAGCCCGTCATTGTGACGATCACACAATAAGTAATCGCTCGTTATCCTCAAAATTTTCATTTTCACTCTTTTTTTTATTAAATTTTGTTTTGACCAAAGACCAAAATTTATAACTTATGATGAATTGTGTCAAATTCGAAATTTGCAAACTAATTATATATCTTGTATTAAAGTATACAGAAAATGTTTAAATATTTTAAAACAAAAACAGAAGGTTCGTTTTCTATTTAAAAAAGAAAAAAAAACTTAGTCTTTTTAATGTCAAAAAGTACATGGGTTTATAATTTGATAATGGACAGCACGCTAATCGTTTATTACAAAAACTTTTAACATATAAGCGTTAAATTAGACACCTATGTCACTAAATTGACGAGCGCTTTCGACGATATACACTTTCGTCTTCTTCAGGTCATTAGAACCTTTTTTGAATACAAAATTTTTTAAAAACATTCCAATCTTAAATAGCAAATTTGGAATGATAGCAACGGTAGAATATAAACAGATATTTAAATAAAAATATGCGCGGTAGAATATAAACAGATATTTAAANTAATCGCTCGTTATCCTCAAAATTTTCATTTTCACTCTTTTTTTTATTAAATTTTGTTTTGACCAAAGACCAAAATTTATAACTTATGATGAATTGTGAATCTATCTTATTTTGCAAACTACCTATATATCTTGTATTAAAGTAATTAATTGCATATTAAATATTTTAAAACAAAAACAGAAGGTTCGTTTTCTATTTAAAAAAGAAAAAAAAACTTAGTCTTTTTAGTGTCAAAAAGTACATGGGTTTATTTTAATAATACTTTTAATTACAGATTTGGAAAATTAAAAGAGTTTAGTTCGAAAACAAAAGTGATTTACACTATTTAAATAATTAAAATAAAAATGGCAATGTTTAAATTTATTGTTAAAAAATAATGGAAAAAGTCTTAATTAATGCAGAATTTAAAAGATAGGAATTCAGGAGGGAAAATGAGTAATGGGTTGTTCTGTTTTAAAAAAAACTTAATCTGCTAGATAGAATGCAAACACCCAACATGTTTGTCCCATAGACTTCACATTGCACCTTCACCGCTCCCGAACCATTGCATCTTTCTCATATCTCTAGTTTGCGGCATCATTCGCCTTCAGGACAAGAGCTTTAATTTGAAACCTGAACAGTATTTTTAGCTCCAGTCTTTTACTCAAACTGACTTGCGCACTGAATTAATTACAGACATGTAGAATGGTTGTAAAATCACCATGCACAAATCTTCGTTCTCTCTTCTTCTCCTTTGATGCTGAACAGATTATCGGTTGTATCCCACAGCTGTCATATGCTAGCTGGACTGCAGAGCTGATTTTGCTGTTGATATTTAGTTGATGTGATTGCACTAATGAATATTGGTGCAATCACATCAACTAAATATCAAATTGCAGTGCAAGGACCTTCTGTGCACAAAATATACAGCTTGGTGAAGGCTTTTATGAGAAAGTTGTAACCTCTCTCGAGCCAACTAAATGAAAGCGTTCTTGCCTGCCTGCCATAACGAAGGAAGCTGCACCTTCCGCAGACCACCTCCATGTGTACTCATCTGTGCTAAGACACTCTGCATGGGGAATTTACAACTTTCAACTATTCAACACTTTAAAACTTTTGACAATGAAATGCACGTGATTTCTTCCCCATTTACATGCAAATGTGAATAATGCACCCAGAGATGTTCAGCTTGAGCTTGTTGACCTGCAGTCTGATGCCCTTCTGGAAGAGCAACTTCAGGTCCATCTTGCAGCTTGAATTTTATTCTTCTCTGGAAGAGGAGAACTTTTGCCATGAGATGGCATGCGCAGAAGTTTCTAGTCTTCTTTAGATCCACCCATGTATGTGAACAGACTTTCTCAGTGCCGAAGTTCAACAAATCCACAGATCCTCTATCACTGATGTGCACCTCTCAGCTGTGCTTTGCATATTCACCTCTGACCCAATTTTGATGCACTTGTTGAAGCCCAAAATAATTTAATTTTTCTCACCAAATGAGAAAAAGTAAACTGAAAGACATCTAAAGGACTTATTGCTTTTTATATTAAGTTAATTAATTGCTTACATTTGCAAAACAACTATTCAGTAATTCTGAGTTGTGTGTTGAAAAAATGAAACAATGATATAAATTATTGTTTTCCTGTTTGACTTGTATTTTTGACTTATTCCACAATTTTATATCTTTATTGTAAAAGAATATCCTTAGTCTTTTAATTACCAGTACTATAATCAAAATTATATAATTTATGGCTCTTTACAGTTGGAGAAAATTAATATTGAATATACTGTGTAGTTAGTTCAGGTTATTGTTTGTTTGGTCCTCTAACACAGCTCGGGTTTCTCATGTGGCCCGTTGAAAAAAATAATTGCCCACCCCTAATCTAGTCCAACAGTTCCATCAGAACAGTTGGACTAGGCACACACTGATCAGTTCCAGTTCCAGCAGCAGAACTGAGCTCCCACCTCTACTGTGAATATCAGGCATTGCTGTCTTTTCTGCCCTGTTCGTTTTAAACTTTCACTTTCCTCATCTCCAAGATTTTATGTAACTTTTATGATCATCCATCATTCTCACATTTTCTTTGAATGACACCTATCTTTTGTTTTCTTCATGTTCTCTTTGCAATTAGAAATGTAATGAACTAACTGAGAAATGATACATTTACTATAGTTGTCATAGATTCATTGATTTCCTTCCAACTGGGTTCCCATTTATAATAAATTCTGGCAAATATTTGATAATGTCATTTAAACTAGTAATTAATTAATACAATTTAGAAATTTTGTTGCTAAAATTCATTATCTTTTTAAACTGTATAGAAGATTTCACTATTTAACCAAATAAATTCAATAATGTGAATACATTAGAAATCAAACTATTCACAAATGTAAATCTGAACCTCTTACATCTAAATATTATAGACTACAATTGCATTTTGTATTGAGCAGAAAAAAAAATAGAACTACTTTCAAATCTTGCCTGAGTAACCTTTGTGAACCATATGCTTGTAAAGTTGCTGTTTATATTTTCTAATTATTGTTTACATTTTGTTACTGTTGTGAATGAACAATTTATAACCTATTCCAACAAAACTTTTGATGAGATTGTACTTTCTTAGTATTTTTATTTTAGATATACACAAATTAAACTAATGAATTTCTGAAATATTAAAGCAAGATTTGCATGCACACACATATGTAAATCAGAAAAAATATTTTCCATACTCCACATACTTATTTTAAACTTTTCCCACTCTGATTTTATTGTTAGTTTAATGTGGATCTACTAGTGGTAAGAATGACATAGGCATCATCTTTTTGAAATAATGTTTATTACATTTTGTAACAGTTCCAGAAAATATTGGAATTTGGATATTTTAGTAGTTTATAACCGCCTAATAATCCCTTCACCCATGTTAGATTACATTAAGTATCATGATAATGGAGTAAAACAGACTCCGGGGTGAAATTAAGTGGTTGTCTTTTTGAAACTTGGGATTGGTAACAATGACCGAAAGTGAATAATTTAAAAGTGCAAATTGGTAAAATTATTTCATCAGGGCATGCACTACAGCTTTGGGATTCAGAGTTTTTAGATCTGTGTAGGTCTGTCCAGTTCCTACAAATATGATGGGCTGACCAGTGATGTAGGTCATAGATATAGCTGCTCCAACCTGCATGAGAATTGATTACATGAGTTTATAAAACATGCTAATTAAAAATTTATACTTCATGCTTACCTTATCATCTATTGTATCAAATTTTGTTAGAACAATGCCATCTATTAAATGGGGATTTTCTTGACTGGAATGATCAGCCAGAGCTCTATTAAACTTTACTAGTTGGTCGACAGCTTCATTCCCTACTAGTGCCTCTCCAACAAATAGCACCAGATCTGGAGAATTTACTTTGATCAACTAGGAAAAATTTTTAATTAACAACAAATTAAATATTTAATTTAGACAATCAATATTCTACAATACAAAAAGATGATTTGAAAATTAAGAAAGTTTTCCAATGATTGTGGTATTTAATAAATTTACCTTAGCTAAGGCTCGCATCAAAGGTTCATTATCTTGCATTCTACCAGCTGTGTCAATCAGGACAACATCTACTTTCATATCCTTTGCTAAAAAAAACAAAAAATCATTCATACATCTCTACACAAAGTAAATGAAAATTTGAAATTTTTCTATTACCATAATTTATGGCTTCCATAGCAATTCCTGCAGCATCTTTTCCATATCCTTTCTCATACAACTGCACTGAATAACGGTTCTGATTAGGAGGATGTAAAGCATTCAAGTGCTTTGTATGAGTTCTAAGCTGCTCAACAGCTCCTGCACGAAATGTATCACAAGCAGCAATCAGTACACGAAAATTATTTTCCACCAACCAGAAAGCTATCTGAAATATGATAAAAATTGAATAAAATATTCCATAAAAAAAAAAGATATATCATTAAACTAGAAACAGTTTTTTAGGTACTAAAAACAATTAGTTCTACCAACATTACTTTCAAACAAACAAGATTTTTGTCACAAGCTTTCATGTTTTCATTAATATTTTTAATACTTTTATCTCAACAGTTTACAGTAATAGTTGAAATCAGAGAGAAAAATGTAGAGATTAATTTTATAATCTGTCATCTAAAGAATCCATATGTAAAATAATGTAGAAACAGAATATAATTAAATTTTTAAATATATGTTCACTGAAAAATGTTTAAAAATAAATGCTAAAATTATATGTGACATTGTCCTTCCATAATTGTGAAATAATTTATGCTTCTATAGAATCATTGTTTTTGTCATTTACTTTTTTAAAAATCATTACAACTATTAACATTTGCCATAACTACAGATAACCAACAAATGCATCACCATCCATTTTACTTTTGCAATTTCTTTATTTTTCATTAAATGACATTTAAGTTTCCGTGAATAAAAACTAGATTTACACTTAATTTTTGTTTTACACAATTGGAGGTTAGACTCAATAACAAGCATAAACAAATGAACTAATCAGCTATTAGAAGAATAATAGCTATATAAATTGCACTGTTGAAAAAAATAAAATGAATATAACTAATTTTCAAAATTTTGATTTTCTTCAATATGCCAAATCAACAAGAACAAAAGTAATTATTTTTACATTCTATAGGAAATTGTAACAAGTGATATAATTTAAAATATGTTTGATGAAATATATTTTCTTGAAACTCAAAACGAGTATTATGAGTTTTTAAAGTTTCAGTTAATATGATAAAATAAGATAACTAAGATTGCATAAAATCTAATATTTGATATCTGTAAAAAAATATAGATTAGATATTTTAACTATTTCACACAAATCAAGAATTCAATGAATAAATTTGTGTAGAACAGTAATAATTTTAATCAAAGTTTATTGACATAAATCAAATATTTTCAACTATATTCACTCATGATCCTTTTATAACAATGTAATATTTTATAACAACAATATTGTTGTTATAAAATGTTAAATTTGTTTCTTCAAAAATTATTGGATATATACCAGGTGATAATTAAAGTACAGTAGAGCCTCGATTATCTGACCCCCGATTAACCGACACCTCGGTTAACCGACCGTTCCAGTTGGCAAATTTCAAATGTCCGCTAGTGATGTGGCGCTGTAATATTTGGCTATGTCTTGGCTATTTTAATATTATTTTTACGTGTTTTAGCTGGCAACACTCATTTGACCATGAAAGGGAGCCAGTATTTAAACGAGGCTTAATTTTCTAATTTTTTTACAATACAATAGCGACAATTATTATTTTAAAAAATTTTTGTTAGGCTTAACATCGATGAAAATTCAACGCAAAGTAGGTTAATAGCGATATACTAATATACTAATTGCATGGGATATAATAATATACTACACTAATAATGGATTTTTTCATACTTTTCGGTTATCCGACTTTTCAATTATCCGACCAACCCCAGTCCCCAATTGAGTCGGATAATCGAGGCTCTACTGTATCTCTATTCAACTCTGTCTACAGAGATATTTAACAGTTCAAATGACACCAAATCTGGTATGGTAACATGCAGAAAACATGTTCATAAAAAATTTTTGTACCGAAACCACTATGGCATTTTTGGCATTGCAAGCAACAAAACTTTATTTGTACAAGATTTATGCAAAATTAATGATTATTAAAAAAGAAAATTCAAATTTTAACTATTGTTCAAATCTTAAACATTTTTTTAATCAGCTTTTGGAAACATTTGCAGAAAAATAAAAATGGACAGAGTATTGTCAAATTTTCAGATGAGAAAGATGTATTTAAATTTCTTTTTGATTTGGAATTCACTAAAAATTTTAAAATTTTTTTCAGATGTAAAATGATACCATAGTTTAAAAAATTTTTTAAAAGTGTTCATAAAGTGAAGAAAAATTGAAGACTAAAAATTATTTTTTACTCAGTTTCTATTACAACAAAAAGGGGAAAAAGACCTGAAAATTGCTACACTATGTGCAAACGGGAATGATATACACAAAAAGTTTAGTTTGGTTTAGGAAAACTTTTCATATGCTTATTCAACATATCCTCAATAAACCATAATTTTTTAAGTGTTCCCACAATCAAAAGCTATATATATATTAAGAACCAGAGAATGAAGTAGCAAAGTAGTAGATAACAAATGACTAATCACTCTTATCAGTGAAATGTGACAAATTGCTGTACACAATACATTAAGGCATACTGTACTGCACAAAAGTGGTTGATTTAAGGCAATGTCACTATTGCAGTTGGGTTATGAGTGTTAAGCATCTCATGATATCTCTGGGCTGTCATAGAGTATGTCACAAGCCCATCAAGACTAGCTTCTTCAAAGAAGAATGATCCAAAGATAAATATGGCTCAGTGAAATCTTTTGGAAAATGCTCATGTTTTCCATGGTCCAAATGCAACAGTTAGGTATAGTAACTGTTCCATGAGATGATTCCTTGTTTCTCCATAGGATCTTTCATGGCCACAATACAGTCGACCCCCCTATAAGATCATAGATACGTTCCATTTTTTAGGAATCCGATTTCTTACAAGTCGTTCCAATCACAGCCTGACACGTGTAAAGTTTATGGACTACGGCTGATTGAAAGGTTTTCTTCCATAAAATTAATCGATTCTAGACTAATCAGACTCAACATTTCCAAAATACGTATATATTTTTTGGAAATAATCCGTATAAATTACGCTATAAACAAAAAATTGTAGGATTACTTACCGAGTATGCACCATTCGACAACCCCATTGCTAAAGCTTGTTTTTGTCGCGAAGCAGCACACCAAACCATGGCTGATTTCTGATAACTTATTTTTCTGCGAAAACTTTGTTGAACTTCGGAGACATCATTAATATAAATAATTTTAAATCGCCATTGAATAAGAAATGTTTCTTTCACAAGAAATGTATAAAATTACAGTACTGTATTAGACTTATGGTACCTAATTTACATACTGTACAGATGATAGTTAGCGTAAAAATCTCCGTAGCGTGACGCCACGCTAGATGGCGGAAATTATATATTTAATTATAACAAAGTTACAATAAGTTAATATATAATTATATATACCGTACCTAATTTATATATAATTAATATATAATTATATGTACAGTACCTAATTTATATATAATTTATATAATACTGTCCAGACGATAGAAATCTCTCCGTAGCGTGATGCTACGGACGGCAGGAAAGTAGTTCGGCTGCCCGATGACGTTTAACGTAATTATAGGGGTTTTTTTTACTGTCTTTTACGGATACTGTCACAATTTTTTTTGCAGTTTTATAGGAATCGTAATTATTGGGACCGTAATTATAGGGGGGTCGACTGTACATCCCCTTCCATTCTGGCAAGAAAGGTTAATACAAAGGTCAGTTGAATTTCCCCATCAATGTCAAACAACTTCTGGTTGTAGCTGATCCTATATGGATGACATGACAATGCATCAACTTTCTTAGTATCTTTCACACTGAACCAAAGAATACACCAACTACTGTGATACTGCAATGCACTATTAAAGTCTGCAACATTAACAACAATAGCTGTAGTAACATCTTCAATGCTTATGAAGTGTTAGGTTTGTACTCTCGATCAAGTTAAACTCAGAGATAGCCAGTTTTCTCAAATCAAATAATCATTTCTCCTGAGAGCTTGTGGAGTCAGTCAATAAATGTCTTGGAGTAAATTCTAATGACAATGAAATTCTTGAAGCACAGCCAAAGCATTGCCACTCTTTTCATAAAACAGATTCACAAGAAATATACTTTATAACAAGATGATAATCATTGTAACTAATAAAAATGACATTCAACAATTATGGCCACTTTTATACCCAGAACCTGGTGTAACACATGTTTATGCAAATAAAAACTATCTTTTTGTTACTTGAATTACAAAAATTGCTATAGTGGTGCATTTCAGTATTAATTTTTTTAAACAAAATTGTATTCATATCATAAAATGTCACCACATCTAGAACTGATTACATTTAGAATGCTAAATATTTTTCTAGACAGCACTGAATAGATTGTACTTTAGTTAGTATATCCCAATATGATTGCATTACATTAAAAATTATAGTAAAGTATTAGTAAAAAGTTTAAATCTAATATAATTAAATTGCAAAATACATTTCATATATCGACTGAATTGTCATTTAATACAATCAATTTAATGGAAGTTATTGTTAACTGTTTGCATCTATTTCAAATCTATAAACTAAACAAGTATTGATAATTATTGAAATATACTGTTTTATAAATAAAAATCCATTCCTATAAAAAAAGTTTCAAAAATCAAATACCTTAGCAAGGTTAGTTGACTTTCCTACTCCATTAACTCCACAAAAGACTATAGTATATGGACGGTGCTGAGTTTGAGCTTCCATAATGTCTCTGAGAACATCTATTCGCCTCTTTGGAGAAAGCAATCGAATAAGAGATTCAGTTAGGGTATTTCTAACTGTAGATGCTATTCCTGAGAAAGTACCAAGTACTTTTCCTTCTAATTTAGCAGATACAGATTCACAAAGTTTCTCAGCAATATCCGTGGCAACATTTTTGGCTGAATTGTATAAATTTCATGTAAAGTGATATTTAAAATTGATAAATTTTATATAAAATGGATAAAATACCAATCATATGATCTTTCAGTTTATCTAATATGGGTTTCATGTCTTCTACAGATATGCTTTTTGATCCTACTAGACTCTGGAACATGCTGAAAACACCACCAGCTTTACTTTTCCTGTTAATATTTAAATTCTTTTAATAAGAATAATGTAAATTTTTATATAAAATGAAAATAGATTCAAATCAAACATTTACTTAGATGATTTGGATTGGACAGTTTTTTCCTCTTCATCACTTTCTTCCTCACTAGAATATTCCATACCCTGCACATTGCCTTTCATTTTACCAACCCAGCTTCTCTGTAACATTTTTAAATTATTTAAAAAGGGTTTTAAAAATAGAGTGTAAATTGAAATACTTACTGTTTCATCAGATAAGAAATCATCTTTGTTCATATTTCCATTACTTTCATTTGCATCCTTCTTGCTGAAGTCTAGAGTGGGAATATTTTTTGCTCCACTCAGCTCCCATACTCTTGGTTGTTTTGATTTATCTTTTACAGGTTTGGGACTCTTTCTAAATATACAATCACAAATTATTATTTAAATTTATTAAACTGTTATAAAAATAAAACTTAATTCTAATGTCTTTTGATATTATTTGCTTACACTTTATCTTGCTTTTTTCCTTTTGATTGATGTCTTTCAAATAATTTCTGTCTATTCTGGATAATTCTTTCTTCTTCATTTTCAGATCTTTGCAACTCTACATTACATTTCTCATTAGTTGTATCTTGTAATACAATTTTTGAAGGAACTTCATTTTTGTTTACTATAAATAAAATTAATTAATTTGTTAGAAGTACATAAATTTAAAATTATACATAAAACAATTGTCCAAACTAATGTGGGTGGGAGTTATCTTGATATTAGAAAAATACAGATAAGAGTGTGAGAATTTTTAAATAAGATTAACATATATGCCTACTGTATGTACTGTACAGTACATTATAAAGATGTTTGACTTTGATACTTAGTTTTTACAATTAGAAATAATTTATAAAGTACTGTGTTAAAGTTATTTGTTTTTCTCAATTTGCTGACTAGCTGCTACATCACACCAATACCTCATCGTCAAGTCAGAAGTGGTTGATGCATTGCGTTATTCTACAAATTTAAAAAATGTACACACTGCAGTACGAAAAGGTAAGAGTCAGAGTAGTTTACAATATTTTCAAAACGTTTGGTTGCTTTTGATCAGTCTGGATAGGGAGAGTACAGATATGGAGGAATCAAATGTGGAAGAGTCTACTGTAAACATCTTGTTTGCAATTGAAACATGTTCATTTTCATAAATTTTTTGTTTAAATTTGTATTTTGTCAATATAATTCAACATAAAATCTGTTACAATAGAACTTTTTAATTTAATTTAAAACCTATATTTAGTTAATTGCATAAATATATTAAAATGATAATATGTTGAAATATGATGAATCTAGCTGAAGAGTATTTTTAAGACAAATTATGTGGTCCTGGAAATTTTGAAGACTTAAAAAGAAAAGAAAATCCAGAGTCCAAGGAATTTAAAAATAGTCAAGACTCAAAAACCCTAGTTATAGTTATAAACACATTAATATACTATTAATAAATTGTAATTTTAATTAACAAAACATTAAAATATAATTAGGTCAAGCAGTATCTCCCTAACTTGAAATCTATCAAAAATAATAATAAAAAATATATATGTATGATCTTTGCAAAACTTCTAGCATTAAAATGGATTAATTCAACATTAAGACAAATACATTAAAAAAAAAATGCCTTAAATAGTTTCAACAACACTGATTTATTCTAACTACATTAACAAAACTAACATTTTACATTTAAACATATCAAATAATTAATTATTTAATTGAAAACAAATATAATATCTGAGTCAAAACCTGAATAGCCATTCATTACATTATGTTTGATTTTTTGTTGAATTGAAAAAATAAGCCAAGTTTTTAACAGCATTGTTAAAAAGCATATCAATGAAAACAAAATGACAAAAGTAGACTTAGATAATGGCTCATTCTTTTCACCCCTTTCTGTGAAGAAGTGTTTAAATGATGTACTGTATTTAATAACACCTTTATCAATTTATACAATTTATCTAATATTTTTTAATATATGATAAATGTGCATTCTGCTAGTTCCCTGAAATATGTCTATAAAGATTACTGTACAAGAAAACTGTAAAAATGATTTAACAGATATACTATTACTTCTTTACTTTAATTAATTAATTAATAGGCTTTCGTCAATTTTTAAAAATATATTATCTCTGTTGTTTTTTCTTACAGCATTTATAGTAAAAAACAAACCATTTATTCAAATGTTTTTGAGACATTATCTCAACTTTAGATCACAACAGCATTTACTTTCTTGGTGTTTATGTTTTATTTTGGATGAAGTCATGTCTGTTACAATGCATGGCTTAACATTTTTAATTAATAAAATATTTCTTTTAGTGATAAAAAAAAAAATCAAACAAACAAACCATCTTCTTTCTTCTTAGAGCTATCTTTTCCTTTTGATGGAACTTTAATTTCATTTTTATTTTCAATCATAGAAGCAACTGTTTTTTTAGATTTATGTGATTCCTGAAAAGTCCTCATTTTCTTCGGCTGATTTGCTTGAATACGACCATACTCTTCAGATTCTTTTAAAATCTAATTCAAAATATATCAAAAGTAAATATATTAACCTAAAGTTATAATAAATTGTAAAAAATCAGATTACTTACTTTGTTATATTCACATCCAAACTCAAAATTAGAAAAAAAATTACTTTCTTCAAGTTCTTTTCTGAATTTGTCTCTGAATTCTAAATGAATATCATCCAAGAACTTATCAATATAAGATAACTGAAGAATCTTCTGATATGCTACCTATTGAAATTTTGTTCTTGTTTTAGTAATTTAAATAAATTAAAAGAATCATTTGAAATGAAAATACTTACAACATATATAAGTTCAAATTCGTTATCTAATTTATATTTAAGTGCAAGACCATCATGAATAAAAACATCACTTCCTCCTCTTTCCTGTAATAAATTATTTATAAACTTAGAAATATTGTTTTTAGTTTCAATAAGATTTTTATTAAGTTATTTATAATTTTCTTTTTGAAAGATCAATATTAAAATAAATATTTGTAAAATTTAATATAATATTTAATAATTAATAATTGTATAATAAATTTGTCTATATAAAAGTAAGTATTTAAATAATGATAATTTATGTACAGTTATGTACAGCTTCCATATTACAAAGTCATACACAATGAATTTTTATGTAGAAAAAATGCATTTTTTAATCCACTATAGTTGCATTCTCAAAATGAATTTTTGTATAACAAAGAATCTGCACATTTACAAAATGCATTCATTACACAGTATAAAAGTCAATTGTGTTTATATATATATATAAACACACAATTGACTTTTATGTATGAAGTATGAATCATAATTAAATTTAAACAAGGATTTAATATGGCATTGATATTAGTAAATAAATAATCAAAAACATTCCTGTTTTGCAAACCTCTGGAACACCAACATAAATTATGTAACAGATTAAATATTGTTTGATATAGCCTGACAATGTATGTATTGTAGCTAAGCAAATGATGTAAAATGTAGCCAAATAATTACCATCACTTCCAGTTTATACTGTTTCTTGAGAAACGCTTTGTTTATCCATTAGCAAACTAATTATTGACAACCTATTAATTTCTTTGACCATTTAGCATCTTGACTTGAGTTGTTTCTGTTAAATTTGAAAAGATCTATAGACAAGAAGACAAAAAACACTAACAGAAATAAATTCAATTAAGCAAAAACTGAAATAACACTCACCAACACCAAAATCCAGCAAAATTCAAAAATTTTACTGTGAACTAATGTTTTCATCCATATATACCATAATTTTGGCATTGGTGAGCATTATTTTTGATTATTTAACCAGTTGCTTGAAGATTATTTTAAACAAAAATTGGTTGGCATGTGAAAACATGTCTATGGTATTTGGTCTTGTTTGGCATTTCAGTAGACTTAGAAAGCATCACTTCAGATAATGCTAAGAATTAATGCAAACCTGACAAGATAATTAATACTTGAAAAAACTTTTTTTTACCTTTTTTGTAATTTAAACCAAAATTGAATTTTATAATCTTTAAAAAAGTATTTTGATAAATACTTTATATAAATTAATATCACACTAATTTCTTAATTTCAGTGTTTAAATATATAAGTAATCTTTACTAGATATANGGATTTTTTCATACTTTTCGGTTATCCGACTTTTCAATTATCCGACCAACCCCAGTCCCCAATTGAGTCGGATAATCGAGGCTCTACTGTATCTCTATTCAACTCTGTCTACAGAGATATTTAACAGTTCAAATGACACCAAATCTGGTATGGTAACATGCAGAAAACATGTTCATAAAAAATTTTTGTACCGAAACCACTATGGCATTTTTGGCATTGCAAGCAACAAAACTTTATTTGTACAAGATTTATGCAAAATTAATGATTATTAAAAAAGAAAATTCAAATTTTAACTATTGTTCAAATCTTAAACATTTTTTTAATCAGCTTTTGGAAACATTTGCAGAAAAATAAAAATGGACAGAGTATTGTCAAATTTTCAGATGAGAAAGATGTATTTAAATTTCTTTTTGATTTGGAATTCACTAAAAATTTTAAAATTTTTTTCAGATGTAAAATGATACCATAGTTTAAAAAATTTTTTAAAAGTGTTCATAAAGTGAAGAAAAATTGAAGACTAAAAATTATTTTTTACTCAGTTTCTATTACAACAAAAAGGGGAAAAAGACCTGAAAATTGCTACACTATGTGCAAACGGGAATGATATACACAAAAAGTTTAGTTTGGTTTAGGAAAACTTTTCATATGCTTATTCAACATATCCTCAATAAACCATAATTTTTTAAGTGTTCCCACAATCAAAAGCTATATATATATTAAGAACCAGAGAATGAAGTAGCAAAGTAGTAGATAACAAATGACTAATCACTCTTATCAGTGAAATGTGACAAATTGCTGTACACAATACATTAAGGCATACTGTACTGCACAAAAGTGGTTGATTTAAGGCAATGTCACTATTGCAGTTGGGTTATGAGTGTTAAGCATCTCATGATATCTCTGGGCTGTCATAGAGTATGTCACAAGCCCATCAAGACTAGCTTCTTCAAAGAAGAATGATCCAAAGATAAATATGGCTCAGTGAAATCTTTTGGAAAATGCTCATGTTTTCCATGGTCCAAATGCAACAGTTAGGTATAGTAACTGTTCCATGAGATGATTCCTTGTTTCTCCATAGGATCTTTCATGGCCACAATACAGTCGACCCCCCTATAAGATCATAGATACGTTCCATTTTTTAGGAATCCGATTTCTTACAAGTCGTTCCAATCACAGCCTGACACGTGTAAAGTTTATGGACTACGGCTGATTGAAAGGTTTTCTTCCATAAAATTAATCGATTCTAGACTAATCAGACTCAACATTTCCAAAATACGTATATATTTTTTGGAAATAATCCGTATAAATTACGCTATAAACAAAAAATTGTAGGATTACTTACCGAGTATGCACCATTCGACAACCCCATTGCTAAAGCTTGTTTTTGTCGCGAAGCAGCACACCAAACCATGGCTGATTTCTGATAACTTATTTTTCTGCGAAAACTTTGTTGAACTTCGGAGACATCATTAATATAAATAATTTTAAATCGCCATTGAATAAGAAATGTTTCTTTCACAAGAAATGTATAAAATTACAGTACTGTATTAGACTTATGGTACCTAATTTACATACTGTACAGATGATAGTTAGCGTAAAAATCTCCGTAGCGTGACGCCACGCTAGATGGCGGAAATTATATATTTAATTATAACAAAGTTACAATAAGTTAATATATAATTATATATACCGTACCTAATTTATATATAATTAATATATAATTATATGTACAGTACCTAATTTATATATAATTTATATAATACTGTCCAGACGATAGAAATCTCTCCGTAGCGTGATGCTACGGACGGCAGGAAAGTAGTTCGGCTGCCCGATGACGTTTAACGTAATTATAGGGGTTTTTTTTACTGTCTTTTACGGATACTGTCACAATTTTTTTTGCAGTTTTATAGGAATCGTAATTATTGGGACCGTAATTATAGGGGGGTCGACTGTACATCCCCTTCCATTCTGGCAAGAAAGGTTAATACAAAGGTCAGTTGAATTTCCCCATCAATGTCAAACAACTTCTGGTTGTAGCTGATCCTATATGGATGACATGACAATGCATCAACTTTCTTAGTATCTTTCACACTGAACCAAAGAATACACCAACTACTGTGGTACTGCAATGCACTATTAAAGTCTGCAACATTAACAACAATAGCTGTAGTAACATCTTCAATGCTTATGAAGTGTTAGGTTTGTACTCTCGATCAAGTTAAACTCAGAGATAGCCAGTTTTCTCAAATCAAATAATCATTTCTCCTGAGAGCTTGTGGAGTCAGTCAATAAATGTCTTGGAGTAAATTCTAATGACAATGAAATTCTTGAAGCACAGCCAAAGCATTGCCACTCTTTTCATAAAACAGATTCACAAGAAATGTACTTTATAACAAGATGATAATCATTGTAACTAATAAAAATGACATTCAACAATTATGGCCACTTTTATACCCAGAACCTGGTGTAACACATGTTTATGCAAATAAAAACTATCTTTTTGTTACTTGAATTACAAAAATTGCTATAGTGGTGCATTTCAGTATAATTTTTTTTAAACAAAATTGTATTCATATCATAAAATGTCACCACATCTAGAACTGATTACATTTAGAATGCTAAATATTTTTCTAGACAGCACTGAATAGATTGTACTTTAGTTAGTATATCCCAATATGATTGCATTACATTAAAAATTATAGTAAAGTATTAGTAAAAAGTTTAAATCTAATATAATTAAATTGCAAAATACATTTCATATATCGACTGAATTGTCATTTAATACAATCAATTTAATGGAAGTTATTGTTAACTGTTTGCATCTATTTCAAATCTATAAACTAAACAAGTATTGATAATTATTGAAATATACTGTTTTATAAATAAAAATCCATTCCTATAAAAAAAGTTTCAAAAATCAAATACCTTAGCAAGGTTAGTTGACTTTCCTACTCCATTAACTCCACAAAAGACTATAGTATATGGACGGTGCTGAGTTTGAGCTTCCATAATGTCTCTGAGAACATCTATTCGCCTCTTTGGAGAAAGCAATCGAATAAGAGATTCAGTTAGGGTATTTCTAACTGTAGATGCTATTCCTGAGAAAGTACCAAGTACTTTTCCTTCTAATTTAGCAGATACAGATTCACAAAGTTTCTCAGCAATATCCGTGGCAACATTTTTGGCTGAATTGTATAAATTTCATGTAAAGTGATATTTAAAATTGATAAATTTTATATAAAATGGATAAAATACCAATCATATGATCTTTCAGTTTATCTAATATGGGTTTCATGTCTTCTACAGATATGCTTTTTGATCCTACTAGACTCTGGAACATGCTGAAAACACCACCAGCTTTACTTTTCCTGTTAATATTTAAATTCTTTTAATAAGAATAATGTAAATTTTTATATAAAATGAAAATAGATTCAAATCAAACATTTACTTAGATGATTTGGATTGGACAGTTTTTTCCTCTTCATCACTTTCTTCCTCACTAGAATATTCCATACCCTGCACATTGCCTTTCATTTTACCAACCCAGCTTCTCTGTAACATTTTTAAATTATTTAAAAAGGGTTTTAAAAATAGAGTGTAAATTGAAATACTTACTGTTTCATCAGATAAGAAATCATCTTTGTTCATATTTCCATTACTTTCATTTGCATCCTTCTTGCTGAAGTCTAGAGTGGGAATATTTTTTGCTCCACTCAGCTCCCATACTCTTGGTTGTTTTGATTTATCTTTTACAGGTTTGGGACTCTTTCTAAATATACAATCACAAATTATTATTTAAATTTATTAAACTGTTATAAAAATAAAACTTAATTCTAATGTCTTTTGATATTATTTGCTTACACTTTATCTTGCTTTTTTCCTTTTGATTGATGTCTTTCAAATAATTTCTGTCTATTCTGGATAATTCTTTCTTCTTCATTTTCAGATCTTTGCAACTCTACATTACATTTCTCATTAGTTGTATCTTGTAATACAATTTTTGAAGGAACTTCATTTTTGTTTACTATAAATAAAATTAATTAATTTGTTAGAAGTACATAAATTTAAAATTATACATAAAACAATTGTCCAAACTAATGTGGGTGGGAGTTATCTTGATATTAGAAAAATACAGATAAGAGTGTGAGAATTTTTAAATAAGATTAACATATATGCCTACTGTATGTACTGTACAGTACATTATAAAGATGTTTGACTTTGATACTTAGTTTTTACAATTAGAAATAATTTATAAAGTACTGTGTTAAAGTTATTTGTTTTTCTCAATTTGCTGACTAGCTGCTACATCACACCAATACCTCATCGTCAAGTCAGAAGTGGTTGATGCATTGCGTTATTCTACAAATTTAAAAAATGTACACACTGCAGTACGAAAAGGTAAGAGTCAGAGTAGTTTACAATATTTTCAAAACGTTTGGTTGCTTTTGATCAGTCTGGATAGGGAGAGTACAGATATGGAGGAATCAAATGTGGAAGAGTCTACTGTAAACATCTTGTTTGCAATTGAAACATGTTCATTTTCATAAATTTTTTGTTTAAATTTGTATTTTGTCAATATAATTCAACATAAAATCTGTTACAATAGAACTTTTTAATTTAATTTAAAACCTATATTTAGTTAATTGCATAAATATATTAAAATGATAATATGTTGAAATATGATGAATCTAGCTGAAGAGTATTTTTAAGACAAATTATGTGGTCCTGGAAATTTTGAAGACTTAAAAAGAAAAGAAAATCCAGAGTCCAAGGAATTTAAAAATAGTCAAGACTCAAAAACCCTAGTTATAGTTATAAACACATTAATATACTATTAATAAATTGTAATTTTAATTAACAAAACATTAAAATATAATTAGGTCAAGCAGTATCTCCCTAACTTGAAATCTATCAAAAATAATAATAAAAAATATATATGTATGATCTTTGCAAAACTTCTAGCATTAAAATGGATTAATTCAACATTAAGACAAATACATTAAAAAAAAAATGCCTTAAATAGTTTCAACAACACTGATTTATTCTAACTACATTAACAAAACTAACATTTTACATTTAAACATATCAAATAATTAATTATTTAATTGAAAACAAATATAATATCTGAGTCAAAACCTGAATAGCCATTCATTACATTATGTTTGATTTTTTGTTGAATTGAAAAAATAAGCCAAGTTTTTAACAGCATTGTTAAAAAGCATATCAATGAAAACAAAATGACAAAAGTAGACTTAGATAATGGCTCATTCTTTTCACCCCTTTCTGTGAAGAAGTGTTTAAATGATGTACTGTATTTAATAACACCTTTATCAATTTATACAATTTATCTAATATTTTTTAATATATGATAAATGTGCATTCTGCTAGTTCCCTGAAATATGTCTATAAAGATTACTGTACAAGAAAACTGTAAAAATGATTTAACAGATATACTATTACTTCTTTACTTTAATTAATTAATTAATAGGCTTTCGTCAATTTTTAAAAATATATTATCTCTGTTGTTTTTTCTTACAGCATTTATAGTAAAAAACAAACCATTTATTCAAATGTTTTTGAGACATTATCTCAACTTTAGATCACAACAGCATTTACTTTCTTGGTGTTTATGTTTTATTTTGGATGAAGTCATGTCTGTTACAATGCATGGCTTAACATTTTTAATTAATAAAATATTTCTTTTAGTGATAAAAAAAAAAATCAAACAAACAAACCATCTTCTTTCTTCTTAGAGCTATCTTTTCCTTTTGATGGAACTTTAATTTCATTTTTATTTTCAATCATAGAAGCAACTGTTTTTTTAGATTTATGTGATTCCTGAAAAGTCCTCATTTTCTTCGGCTGATTTGCTTGAATACGACCATACTCTTCAGATTCTTTTAAAATCTAATTCAAAATATATCAAAAGTAAATATATTAACCTAAAGTTATAATAAATTGTAAAAAATCAGATTACTTACTTTGTTATATTCACATCCAAACTCAAAATTAGAAAAAAAATTACTTTCTTCAAGTTCTTTTCTGAATTTGTCTCTGAATTCTAAATGAATATCATCCAAGAACTTATCAATATAAGATAACTGAAGAATCTTCTGATATGCTACCTATTGAAATTTTGTTCTTGTTTTAGTAATTTAAATAAATTAAAAGAATCATTTGAAATGAAAATACTTACAACATATATAAGTTCAAATTCGTTATCTAATTTATATTTAAGTGCAAGACCATCATGAATAAAAACATCACTTCCTCCTCTTTCCTGTAATAAATTATTTATAAACTTAGAAATATTGTTTTTAGTTTCAATAAGATTTTTATTAAGTTATTTATAATTTTCTTTTTGAAAGATCAATATTAAAATAAATATTTGTAAAATTTAATATAATATTTAATAATTAATAATTGTATAATAAATTTGTCTATATAAAAGTAAGTATTTAAATAATGATAATTTATGTACAGTTATGTACAGCTTCCATATTACAAAGTCATACACAATGAATTTTTATGTAGAAAAAATGCATTTTTTAATCCACTATAGTTGCATTCTCAAAATGAATTTTTGTATAACAAAGAATCTGCACATTTACAAAATGCATTCATTACACAGTATAAAAGTCAATTGTGTTTATATATATATATAAACACACAATTGACTTTTATGTATGAAGTATGAATCATAATTAAATTTAAACAAGGATTTAATATGGCATTGATATTAGTAAATAAATAATCAAAAACATTCCTGTTTTGCAAACCTCTGGAACACCAACATAAATTATATAACAGATTAAATATTGTTTGATATAGCCTGACAATGTATGTATTGTAGCTAAGCAAATGATGTAAAATGTAGCCAAATAATTACCATCACTTCCAGTTTATACTGTTTCTTGAGAAACGCTTTGTTTATCCATTAGCAAACTAATTATTGACAACCTATTAATTTCTTTGACCATTTAGCATCTTGACTTGAGTTGTTTCTGTTAAATTTGAAAAGATCTATAGACAAGAAGACAAAAAACACTAACAGAAATAAATTCAATTAAGCAAAAACTGAAATAACACTCACCAACACCAAAATCCAGCAAAATTCAAAAATTTTACTGTGAACTAATGTTTTCATCCATATATACCATAATTTTGGCATTGGTGAGCATTATTTTTGATTATTTAACCAGTTGCTTGAAGATTATTTTAAACAAAAATTGGTTGGCATGTGAAAACATGTCTATGGTATTTGGTCTTGTTTGGCATTTCAGTAGACTTAGAAAGCATCACTTCAGATAATGCTAAGAATTAATGCAAACCTGACAAGATAATTAATACTTGAAAAAACTTTTTTTTACCTTTTTTGTAATTTAAACCAAAATTGAATTTTATAATCTTTAAAAAAGTATTTTGATAAATACTTTATATAAATTAATATCACACTAATTTCTTAATTTCAGTGTTTAAATATATAAGTAATCTTTACTAGATATAAACTTTCTTAAGAAACTTTATAAACTGAAAGGTATCTGATTAACTTTGTTCAATTGGGAAAAAAATTTGAACTTAAAATTTGGAGTTGAAAAGTTTCCAGTTATGGAGGTTCATCTAAAAATCAAGATTTTGTACATTGATTTATTGGTGACCCATAATAAACTATCCATATGATATTTCCATAAATCTTATTATTTAGAATCATTGAGTCAATGCAAATCTTTCAACTTTGTTCAGAAACTCGCAAACACTTAACCAAATGGATAAATAACCTACCAAGAAATGCTTTCACAAATGGCTGATTGATCAATTCACTCAAGTATTTAGTAAGGAATTTTTGTGATATTTATAAAAGGAAATTCTATTATATAAGGTTATGGGTTTGTAGTTGTGATACTATGCATTTCATACAAATGTATCCTTAGCTTTCAGTTGCCTGTTTAAAGTTAATGCTGGAACTTACTGGCCACTATAATATATAATGCTATAACACTACAAAAATCAAACACAGCTTGTAGTGCACTCTAAACTACATGCAATTTGCAAGGCTTCATTTATTCAATGCTGCATTGACTTTGCTATAGACAGTATATTTTTGCTATACACATTTAATAAATAATACATAAGAAATATAAAGTATTTTTATTTTTTATTTATTTATTTCTTCATTTATATTTGTATTTATCATTTATTTTATTTTGTTTTTTTGTTTCAATTTAAATTAATCAGCATTCACTGTTCCAAAGCTTTTATATATATATATAAACATTCCAAAGCCTGATGTATTAATATTAAACCAAATGATCACTCTTATTAATCAGGATATTTTATATTTAATAAAATCAGATAGTAGAAAATTATAAAATAACTGGATTAATAACGGCAATCGTTTGATTTAGTTTTATGTTATATTCTATTCATTTTTTTAGTTCAATTCTGTATTTTACCTGAAGATGGCCTTTAAAAAAAGACTGAAAACATTTTAAATTAAACTGTTTTGCTGAAAACAAAGGTTTTTGTGTGAATACTGTAATTCAATTGTGGAAACTCCATGCCTCCACATAATGCCATTGGAAACTGCCCACCTGTAAAGACGGTGTAAGCTGAATGCAGACAGTGATGACAGATCACAGTGACAAGTCAGTCATTACATTCCTTGTTGCATCTTGGATAATGGATTCAAAACCAAAGTTCTCAAAGAAAACAGAGGTCTCCTGGAAACAATGCACACTAGCCTCACCCAACCAGTAAGAACAACTGGCAAGAGTTACTGACCAAAGAGCAGGGTTAGCTAAAAACATTAGCCCAATATGCTTTAATTATTACAAAACAAGAGCAGAATAAACCAAGGAAATTGGTTCAACCAAAATCAATCTGTATTTTCATACTGAATATTGAAACACGTACTTGATGTACTTATGAACTTGCAAAAATGCTTAAACAATGGCGAGTGGACAATACTTGCTTACAGAAAACACAATGTCACTCACATCACATTGGTGAGGGATATAAGCTAATCTACTATGACTTTGCAAATATCATCAAAGATGCAAAGATTATTCCATCAGAACACCTAGCCCCACAGCATAAACTGCTAATTCTTGACTTGACACTTGCCAAACAGCACAAGGAAAACAAAGTAAAAAGACTAGCTGCAATAATAGTGGAAACAATTTAAACACAAAGTTTTTATAGCCATTCATATCACCCTCCCAGAAATTAATACTGCTTCAATTAACTTAATATGGAATAAAATTTGTAAATCTATTACTTCTACTGTGAGGAAAATCCTTGGCACTTGTCAACATATTGATGGCCAGGCATGGATCTGAACTGCAGAAGTACATTACAAAACTATAAAGGTGTAGAAGGCCAAACTATAAGGCATAGCCTTTGAAAAGGAAGGGAAAAGAGTTTTAGAGGAAGTGAGAAGAGGAAAGGAAAGAAACGAATGATAGGAAAGTGTAAAGTGGGACCCATGGCATCTGTGAACTCCATTTTTTAATTTTACCAGTATTTACAAAATATGGGACATGGCCCATTTGAAAACAGAATATATAAAATCATATAATATGGAAGAACACCCATGGAGCTGCCTCTCTTGAGGCAATGCAGAAGTACAGAATAAAGTGTGAAAAAAGAAAGCAGCCTTTAAGACCTAGTTTGTCTTTTGTTTGAAAAAAAAAAAAAAAACAAGAAATGCACTATATTGCATTGAGGGCATGATGCACTATATTGCTACGAGGCAAGAAATCAAGAGAGTAGTTGAAGTTGCCCATGCTAATTACAGTGGGTTCAGTTCAGACTGCAAACAAATTGGACAACAAACACTTTCTCAAAAGATATTTATGTTCAGACAACGAACTCACGTTCAGATAACAAACACCTCACAGAACAAAACACAAGAAGATGCGACGTAAAATAATGAATATTGATTGGTGGTCCCTTGTCACCAGATGACAATTTGAAACCTTTCGGAGTGTGGGAAACATCGACCATTGGTGCTCAACTTGGTACCAATTGGATATTATTCCTCCGAACTTTGAAACTTTCCCTTGTAATTTCAGCCTTTTGTTTGCCTTTCTCACAGAAATAATTTTTTATACTCTTTGGAGAGTGTCGAGCACTTGTTAAGTTTTACTTGCATCAGTTTTTATTTTCAAAAGGGGAGAGTTTAACTGTCCCATCAGATATTCATTAATGTTTTAACAGCAAATTTCGAATTCTGTCCAGGCCTCACATTTAAATAATTTCTTTGTGCACTAGCTGATTTCTGTTCTTTGAATTTTGTAAGTGCTTTTCTGAACTTTTTATTTAAAAAAGAAACTGATAATATTGTGGAGTCTAAAAATAGTGGAGTGTCAAGAACACTGCTCACCATAGAAACCAAGCAAGAGATAATAACCAAGGTAGAGAGTGGGCAGAAAATGTCTGATGTTGCTAGGCAGTATGGCTTGAACAGGTCTACAGTAGATACAATCAAAGAAAGATATAATCAAGAAAACTCAAGCAGCTAAAGGAGTAATGAAAATCACATCTGAGAAACAAAGATCCATGAAAAAAATGAAGAGATTGCTTTTAGTTTGGATTTAAAAAAAAGTGATGTAATTAGTATGACTTTCATTCAAGAGAAAGCTAGAGAAATGTTTGAAGCACATGCCAAACCATGAATCCCATCACAAAAGACAAGAAAAATATTCCTGGGCACAAGCCCATGAAAGACAAATTGCTGTTACTTTTGGGAGCTAATGCTAGTGGTGATATGAAGGTTATCCTGCTTCTTGTCTATCACTCTGAGAACCCTAGAGCATTTAAAAAAATTCCATAATTAAAGAAAGACTGCCAGGGACGTGGAGATCAAATAAAAGGGCATGGGGTCACACAGGCTCTTTTCAAAGAATAGCTATTTGAAGTTTGTACACCAAGCATCAAGGATTACCTTCAGACCAATGAATTGCCATTGAAAGCACTGTTGCTATTGGATAATGCACCAGGACACCCAAAAGACCTTGAAGATAATTTGCTGGAAGACTTTCCCTGGCTGACAGTTCAGTTTCTGCTTCTGAATAAACTTCGTTGATTCAGCCAATGAATCAGGAGGTTATTGCAGGTTTTAAGAAATTGTACATTTGAGCACTGTTTCATCTGTGTTTTGAAGCATGCAAGTTCTCTTCAAAGATGACATTAAAAACATTTTGGAAAGAAAAATTCAATATTTTTGAAGCTATTAGGCTCATTTAGAAGGCATGGTCAGAAGTCACTCAATGACAGTTGAATTCGGCTTGGCGAAAACTGTGTCCCTCCTGTATTCAGGGAGACAAAAATAATGCCCCTGAAATTATGGATGAAATTGTGACAACTGCTAGAGATCTTGAATTGGAAAAGAATGAAGATGATATTGAAGAGCTCATAATTGAACCTGAAATTGATCTGATGACAGAACTCCAAGAACTCTTGAATGAAGAACACCAAGAAATTCAGCAAGATGTGTTTTCGTCTGAAAAAGAGGAAGACAAAAGAGGACCAATGCCGACATCTGCTATTAAAGATCTTTTGAAGAAGTGGATGTCAGAACAACGGTCTTAGAATGGCATCCAAACCAGGTTGAGGTTTAATAGACTCAAGGATCTCTACAATAACAATGTTAGTAATTACTTTTCTTTCCACTTTATCTCTTCTTAAGAATTTTTCAAAAGTAATTACTTTTGAAAAATCCTTAAGAAGAGAGAAAGGAATCGACATTGGACAGATTGTTTAATGCCTCATAAACAGAAAAAAACATGACTGATAAAAATGCAAGACTGTATGTATGTGTTTGGTTTCTCCAGAATGAATTAATCAAAGACAATATTAAAGAATTTTTACTTCCAGTAATAAAAACATTTACTAATGTTTTAAAATCATGTAACAAATGCTTTAGACCTTCTCCAAAGTCTGCATCAGGTTATAGAACCATCAAATTCCAATGTCAGCAGAATGTGTTAAATAGAATGATTTTGAATATTAAATTAATCAAATTCTGATTAAAATCTATTGAAAACTGGTAATCAGTTAACAAACAATTCAGATAGCAAATATGATCTTGGAATGGATTATGTTCATTTAATTAATTAACCGATCACCCAGTGTATTATCAAAATCTTAATGAATAGCTGGATACACTTTAAGAGAAGAATAGCATCTATATATTGTGCCTAAACATTACTAAAACTGAATACCATGAGACTAACCCTAGTACAGGATCAATCATGGTCAATGGATATAATCTGGTAAAGACAGACAACTTCTAATACTTAGGATCCAGTGGCATGCCATCCTTGAAAGCAGTGGAAGTGTCGCTTCCCTAGTATTTACTAAAATATAAATACATATTGCGTGATTATTTTCATGTTTTAATGTACTTTGAATTAATTAAAATTAATATTTTATTATAACTGCATTATGTATCTTATTACAAATTTCTATACTACATGTGAAGAAAACGATAAGATAAGATTGCTAATGTATATTCGAATATCAGTGCAAAATGGAAGTACTGTATTGTCAAAACCGGGTCAGCTTCCAAGCAGCCAGATTATACGCATTTGCATATGCACTTTACAGAGTAACAACTTCGTGCAGTTTAGCTGGTGGAAGCTACACACCAAAATATCGTATAACACTTGAAATGATTCTGTCCAGAACCGGTTCTGGGCTGTTAGCCACCTGCCTGCTAGATGTTTGGCTGCCCTCACCCCATTATGTTAATCGTGAGTAGATTTATAACTTAATCCAACTGATAGGAATTTACTGGTATGTTTTTATGATAGTTCTGTATAGTTGACAGAAGTTTAAAAAATCCATTAAAATATTTGATATATTTATTCTGCTCTCCCATCTTGTATTACAGATTTCAATGTTAAACTAGTGATATTATGATTTGGTATGTTTTATCTATAAGGGGATGCACGAAAAAAATCTTGTACAATGTTAAGAAATTAACTGATTGTAAATGATGCTGCCAAAGTAATGGCAGCATCATTTACAACTAAATTTAATGAATGAGATACGCAAGGTACAAAAAAAGCTCTAGAATTTATTTTCCTTGAATTTACGATTTATGTATCCGTTGTCATAAAAATTGGTCTTTCCACTTCTTTCCCAAGACTACAAATATTTGAGTACAAAGTAACTAGTTTCAACTTATTCCTACTTAAATAGTTAAATAATTAAGAGATTAGGGAATTAGGGACATAAATAAAACCCTGCTGAAAAAGCCAAAATTTTACTTAAACAAAAGCTTAACCAAACCAATTTCTAGCTGAGTACAGTGGGGACTGAATTCTTCGTAATATTAGATGTAATAAAGACAGAAATTTTCCCAGTTCAACGAAAGTGACCAAAACATTGTAAATTTTGGAAATTTCCATGATCACTAGTAAACGAATTAGTTAGAAAACAAACAACTATTAACTTTAACATATTCAGATTTTTACAGCTATGGTGAGAAACGTTTAAAATCTACAACAACCATGTCATGCCCTTTGAGGTATACTAGTGATGCAACAAAAGAGGCATTTGACATTAACTGGTATCGGTACCCTCAGTATTTGGCATGCGTACACACACTGCACACCTATCAAGATCGTCTCTGATTCCATCCATGAGCCACTGGTAGGGAGCAATTTTAACTAAGTGGATTGTTTTAATATTTAAAAAGTAAAGAATATTTTATGTTATTTTACGTACGTTTCTTCACAAATCTATATTTAATTATAATTTTCTTTAAAAGTATATTCATACAATTGAATATTTTGTACCAGGTATGTATAATTGTATATCCATCACACATTTTATTTTAACAAGTAAGTTTTTATAATTTTATTTTTAATTTTAGCTCTTATATTTGGCTAGCGATTTAGAATGTAATTGCGATATTGAAAATTTATTTTTAAAAAGTTTTGGCTGAAGACCATATAATGAAAAAGAAAACATTATTAAAAGAGAAAGACCAATGCCTAAATTAAATATAAATACTTCAACAAAAAAATTTGTTCGACATTTTCACGATAAAATTTATGAAGACATAAAATGGCTTTGTGGATGCATAGAAATGCAAAAATTGTTTTTTGACCTTGCCTACTATTTTCAAATGAAATTAGTGTGTGGAATAAGAATGGCTTTAACAATTTAAATAATTTGAGTAAAGTTGGCAAAAGACATGAAAATCATAAATGTCACATCAATTCTTTCGTAAAATTGAAGCAATTTGGAAATCAAAACAGAATATAATTTAATATTAGTAAACAATATAAAATAAATATTGAAAATTATAACAAGATAATTTCAGCTAATAGATATATTATATCTAAATTAATAGATGTTATATGTTTTTTCTCAAAGCAAGAATTGGCATTTAGAGGGCATAGGGAATCTATTGAATCTAATAACGGAGGTAACTGTATTGAACTTGTTTATTTATTAAGTACATCAGATAATCTATTAAAAATATATTTAAAGAAGTGTATGGTTTTTTACTGGCTTATCGAACAAACAAATACGAATGGACCCTGATGCACAATTAACTGATTGCTCCTGCAAGTTGGCTTTTTACAGAAACACAGCTTCCCTATCATCAAATGTCATGGCACGCCACTGTTTGGATCCATCCTACAAGTCAATACTTTTATTAAACTGAAGTGTAGACAAGGATTAATGCAACTTGGCTATTATGGAAAAAGTTACTGGCATCCTCTATGACAAGAAGATGCATATCTATATGAAATCAAAAATATACCAGCATAATGATTATACCCATTATGCTGAATGGACCAATCACAAAAACACTAGTACAACTACTATATGCCAAGGAAATGGATGTTAGACATCTCTCTTCTTGACTATGTCATAAATGATGCAATTTGAAAGAAGTTTGGTATTACACCACTAACCTAAACATACATAAAAGGCAACATCACTAGTTTGGACATGTTCTCCAAGCAGCTCCTAATACTGTTGCAAATATTGCTTACTTATCTCAGTCATCAGTCTCTTACCACTTGGAAGACCAAAACAAAAATGGCAAGATACAATCCATTCAGACAGATCTAAAGGCCACTCATGCTCATCCAGATGATATACAAGATCAATACAAATGGCAATCAAAGATCCATAATATATCCAGACCCTGCTCAGGCCAAACAAAAAAAAAAAAATGATAACAAAGACTAATGCAATAACTGTATTTGAAAGTAAATTAATTTACTGAAAATCTAACAATGTTATGTATATGACCCAGTTTTACATCACAATTGACAGTAATTTCCATTTATGTGAAGTTTGGGTTCTGTGTATGTCTATGTAGTGTTGCACATTCTGGTTTTATTTTATTATTACATTTTTGAAAAATAATTCAGATAATCCAGTTTCAAATACTTAAGTTTCTACTGTAATTTTAAAATATTCACACATTAAGTTTCATGTCAGAATTGAAAAAGTAAATTACCAGTATTTGGTTAAGAGGATACAAATTATAAGATACAGTAATTTAATTTGTATTCTTTCACCCAAACAAAATCATGCTTAGCCAATTTTAGCCAATTGCACATCATTATTTCAATTATATATTCTTAATAATTAAATTGTTTTATTAATTTACTATTTCCAAAATGGAATTAACTGAATATTAAATATGTTGGGTGTTTTTGGTGATGGACTGATTTCTAAGAAATGACATCACAGATTCATTTGATAAAATAAACTTTTATGGTCATTTAAAAGAAATTTGCAAACTTCATTTCTTATAATAATAAATTCAGCAGTATAACCTGCTAAAGCTCAGTAAAACTTCTATATAGAGTTAATCATAATAAATTACTGTACAGTATATCCACCTTGTTTTTGGCATCATCACAGAAAATACCCCACTAACTTGGACTTTCATAAACTCAGAAAATCTTCACTTTGTATTAGTTTGAGTTAGTGAGATTACTGTACTGTACTTGTTAAAAAAAAAAACATTAAAATCTTTTTTCATAAAAAAACTCTTTATTAAAGCATTTTGTTTATTAATGCTTTACTTCTTATATAAGATATGCAACAAACTACACATATACAACAAAAACGGTTCAGCAAATGATTGATACTCTAAAATGACCTTTTAGAATATATAGTCTCATATATTGAAGATATAAGAATTTAAATTAATGAACTGTATATTTCCATACAGAACAATATTATACAGTTATACAACAATATACAGTTAACTCACATTAATATGAAGCACTAGGGAAACAGTAGTTAGTTTGCTTTATAAAAATTCATATGAATAATTTTCAAGGTCAAGGTTGTATAATTTAGGGAGTTAAGGCTTATTAAGCAATCAAAATCTCTGAATTATAATATTTTGAAATAATTTACTACATAAAGCTAAATAAAATTAAATTTATTTACAAAAATAATGTTCTAAATAATTTTCTAATCAAATAAAATGAGAAGGAAACTATTTGCCATTTAAATGTGGAGCAGCATATCACAGTAGTTAAACAAAGCTAAAAGAAATTTGTGATTTTTCTGTTGAAGATTGTTTGAAAAAGTAGAAAATATTTTTTAGCATCAAAAGAATAAAATAAGTAGCCAAACTTGGCATTATGTATTTATTTCCCAATATGCAAACTAGCATATGTTTGTATGTGACCACATCCATTTAAAGAGGTGGGCATCCTTAAACTTTAACCCTTATTTTCTGATTTTCTGATTAGTAAAATGGTCCACTAAAACCAGATGTTTGAATTGCTCTACAATCAAAGATTTGTTATCCTCTTTATTTACTGATGATAAATTGTATGTGAATTGTTTACAGTATTTTGTTAAAGAGAAGTGATGTTAATAAACTTTTTGCATTCAATTGAAGATCAAACCTGCCCTTGCTTATTAGGAAAAGAAAATCTAGTCTATTCAAAATGGAACATTTATTACAGTACTACTTTTTATTGTTCATGTCAAAAAATGTAAAAAGCAACCATTACTGGAAATAGAGTTGTTTATTGGGAGGTATGAAAGTAATTTAGTTTGATTTAATTAATGAATTCTGGTAAATTTTTGTTTGCTTTATTGCTTGAAAATTAATGTTGTGACAATGGCATCTTGCCATGGCAACAGCAAAATTTGCTTGTTTGTTTTAAGATGAGTCAACATATTTTAAATTTATTGACTGACAATTATAATTGCATAAGTTTTCTGCAATATCATTTGGTTTTTATTGATAAGTAAAAAAAAAGTTTGACTACAAAATTATTATCTGTTACAATCATTATCTAATGATATATTTTTATACTTACAAGCTTTAGGCAGAAGAGTATTAGTGTATGAAATGCCACACTGTGCTACATCCCTGTATATAAATAGCATAACTATAACCTAAAATGTTAAATCAGTCTAAAAGACAACGGACAACTTTTTAAACAAGTGAATGCAACTTTAATTCATTTTACAATGATTTTAACTAGAGAAAGGTAAAACAAAACATAAAATTATAAAAAACACCTCTTTGTAAACAAACAAATTTTGCTTAAATAACACACAAAGTCTTGCTGAAAAAAGTATTTAAATTCATTTAAACAAACATTTTCCACTTTTTTTCATAAGTCTGCTCAGGTTTAGCAAGAAGATTGGTTTAAACAAGTTCTAACTGTTGAATCCTCTTGTTAAACCTGATGCAAACTTATGAAAAGAAGTGGAAAATGTTTGTTTAAATGAATTAAAGTCTTGCTGAAAAAAGTACTTACTGTGTTGTTCAAAACAAATTTACAGAATTCAAAATTTCTAATTTATTAAAGATATAAATAAAAGACTATATATTTCATGTCTTCATATCTGCTTGAATATATTTTATATAAAGTACAGCTTTAAATCATAATTTCTATATTACAAACCAACCTAGTTCTACATATTCATTATGAAATATCAGATCCATGTAAATATTCAAATTTATACTTTATCACTTAATGAATAATGATTATTTTGTTAAAATATTGATATTATTTCAAAACTTTTAACACATACGAAATTCAAAGTTTTTATTTTCCAATCGTAACTGCTATGCTTTCAAATTATAAAAAATTTCAATAAATTATATTTTACAGCATATAAAATGTGACATTTGGTATTAAAAATACCTGCATCTTATGTGTAAAGTTGCAATCTCCCACAGGCTAATGAATTCACCAAAGACCTTTAGTAAACTGCAATAACTTCTATCTAACCCAACCCTTGAATAAAATACTATTGTTTAATTAAACAACATATTGTAATTATAATTTTATTAGTTTTTGTTAGAGCTAAGATGCTTTTGCATGTATTCATGTAGAATATTTTAATACTAAATTACTGCTTTTAAACTCCTGCTTTTCCCTGATAAATAAAAGTAGACATTCTGATTTTATTATTATTTTTTAAATCAGAATATAGTAAAACCAAAAATTTGATGCCAAGTGCTAAAGTAGGGATGGCATAAATATATCAAATACTTTTCCCTAAATATTTTGTGCTAAAATGGAAGTGCATCTTATGTCATAAAATACAGTAAATCTAATATGAAAAGCTCCAAAAAAATTCTGAAATGAGAAATTCTGTACACAGCTAAATTTAATAAATTTAGTTAGAATTCTTGTTTAGTTCAATGTTAACCTTCAAATTACCTTAAAATATATAGATTCAGTGGCATGTGGTGACATTTGATAATAGGGAAGCTGTGCCAGATCCAGATAGAATCACTGAAAGTGTTATACAATATTTTGGTGTGTAGCATCCACCAGCTAAGCTGCAAGAAGTTGGTGCTCTGCAAATCACATGTGCAAATGCCTGTAATCTGGCTGCTTTACACAATTCAAATATTTTGGCTGTGGAAGCTATCCTGTATTTGACAATACAGTGCTTGCATTGTGAATATGCATATACAAATTTATATTTGATATTAGAAAATACAATAACAATCTTATCATTTTTCACATGTAGTATAGAAATTTGTAATAAGATACACAATGTGATTATAATAAAATATTAATTTTAAGTAATTCAAAGTATGAAAATAATCACATAATATATTTATATTTTAGAAAATATAAGGGAAGCAGCATTTCCACCACTTCCATGGAGTATACAGGTTAGCCACTGTATAGATTAGCTACAGAAATTATAATTGAATCCCTCCTAGCATTGAATTGTGTTATATATATATAATAAATACATACATACAAATTATTCTTACATGTTAGTTTCTTAAATTAAGGATCATTAACATAGATTGTACATTAATGTTGATACATAAATTACAATAGAAGTATAACAGTAAATATAAACATTAAAATGTTAAGCTGTGATAATAAATATATTAACTTTTTAAATCAGTATTTTTAAAAAGTCATTATATTCATTTCATAATTAATAACTTCAAAATATTCTTTTATTTCACAATAACGTCAATGTTTTTAGAATGAAAACTTTAATTACAACACATTGTTAATACATTAATTATAAATTAACAAATGAAATTTATATACATTTACGCGTGTGAAATCCTTAAGGTACAGTAAACATATGGATTTAAATTATCCATCGCGTTATAGAAATTAACATGCAATGCATAATAATCTTCGATTGCTATCAAATATAGTTTCTCTATCATCCAAAATTAAGATTAAATGCCCAAATGTTTAGAGAAAACCGGAAATATGGTTAAATGACGCAATTAGGCTTATCACATATGGCAGGAAAAGTCCGATTCTTACCTGTAATAATACATTCCTGATGAGTGAATTAACAGAAGGCCTAAATATATCGGATGTGCCTTGAAAACACCATAATACGATACCACTTTTACTGAAAATAGTAAATAAATCGAGCATTTTTGATTCCTGTCAGCAGACCATACAATTTGTAAAATACCAGACGATCTTCGTTGTAACTAAAGACGCCCTCTTTAGAGTTTTATTCAGAAGTGGAAATGAAAAATTAAAATATTAACTAATTTTCTGGATCATTTCTTTCTTAATAGTAATAATAATAGTGATAATTTATTTAAAATTAATATATTTTATTATTTATTTAAAATTAAATTTTAAGATTTTTTTTACAATCAACCAGTGCTAGTAGCAGTGTTTACAGCGCCACTTTTGAAAGCTCGTTGAAAAGAAATCCGTGACAGTTTCAGGATGGAAAGCGAAACATACCGTAAGGTATAATTATGTCACATTTTTGTGCTGCTATCAATTGTACCAACAGTTACAAGAAAGGTTCAGGAATTTCAAATAAGATGTAATTATTAAGTTTGGATAGAAGCTTTATACATATCAAATTATGAATTTTAGAGTAGTTAACATCAGTGATAAGTAAATCAGATTCCATTCTTATGATAGTGAAATTTAAAATAAAACTTTTTCTTTCTCAGGTTTCCACTCGCTGATGAATCCCTTCTCAAGAAATGGATTATACTAATGCGACGCAATGGTTGGAAGCCAAACAATAATACTAGAATTTGTTCATCTCATTTTGAAGAAGCATGCTTCAGTTATAATAATTGTAGAAGATATTTACAACCAAATTCTGTTTCTACAATTTTTTCATTTTCTTCACATCTTCAAAAAATCCCTTCAATAAAACATTCAGGAAAAAAACGAACATCTAAAGACCCTATTTCAAAAGTCTCTAAAGAAAAAAAATTGCAAAAAGAGAATATGAAGTATCAGCCTCTCATGATCACACATATTGTTTTCTGTCCTCAAAGAAGGTGCATGAAATGTTAATTTTAACATGACAGAAATCTGAAAGAATTGGAAATTAACTTTGATTAGAAAATTTGAAAAACTGGTTTTATTACCCTTCAACAGAAGAATTTAAAGTTTATGCATTTCTTGATGCAGATCATATGTTGAAATTGATGAGGAATCTTTTGGCTGATCTTAAAGTTCTAAAGAGTGACAATGATGGCAGAATTATTATGAGGGCTGTTCGGAAAGTTTGCGGCCTTGCCTATATGCGGCGCTGCGATCAATTTAATTTTTGGCGGGAATAATTCAGCCATCTGTGCTAGAGATATGATACCAATTTCCGCTTGATTTGTCAAAAAGTTTTGCCACAACAGCTTAGCAAATAGTCAGTGTGCACATGCTTTGTCAAAAATGGAGAAGACGGAGACTCGTGCGGTCATAAAATACCTGACGAAAAAAGGGTTGACCCCATCTCAAATTAAAGCTGACATGGATGAAGTTTTGGGAGAGTCTACTCCTTCGTACACCACTGTGAAAAAATGGACAGCCCTTTTTAAATCTGGCAGAGAGAGAATGGAAGATGACCCTCACAGCGGACAGCCATCAACTGCTGTCACTGAAGAAAATATCGACAAAATTCACGATTTGTTATTAGCAGATCGCCATTTGAAAACACGTGAGATAGCTGAGACAACAGGCATCTCTGTCGACTGAGTGCACCACGTCCTAACCGAAAATTTGGGTATGATGAAGGTCTCAGCAAGGTGGGTGCCGCGTCTGCTGACCGCCGAGCAAAAACGTGTTCGCACTTTGATGCCAAAGGAGTGTTTGGACTTCTACCAGAAAAACCCACAGGATTTCTTGCGTCGGTTTGTGACTACTGACGAAACGTGGATCCATTACTACACTCCTGAAACAAAAGAACAGTTGAAGCAATGGAAATACCACAGTTTGCCACCACCAAAGAAGGCAAAGACAGTTCCATCAATGGGGAAAGTGATGGCCTCGGTTTTTTGGGATGCTAAAGGCATCATCATTATTGACTACCTAGAAAGAGGAAAGACGATTAATGCTGTCTATTACTGTGAACTTTTGGAAAAATTGAAGAAAGAAAACGAAATAAAAAGGTCACACTTGAAGAAGAAAAAGGTTCTGTTCCACCACGATAATGCACATGCAGATTCCTCTAGAATCACTGAACAAAAGATAAACGAACTTCACTTCCAATTAGTTACACATCCACCGTACTCACCTGATTTGGCCCCCAGTGACTTCCACCTTTTTCCAAACCTAAAAAAATTCTTGGCTGGAAAGAGATTCCACTCAAATGACGAAGTCATCTCTGAAGTGAACGAGTATTTTGCACACCTTGACAAATCGACCTATTGTGATGGCATAAAAAAGCTAGAACATCGCTGGAATAAGTGCATTGCTAACAAAGGAGCCTACATTAAAAAATAAAAAAATTTTAACATTATTTTGTTTGTTGTTCTATTTGAGGCCGCAAACTTTCCGAACAGCCCTCGTAAATGGCAATATTTTATTCAATTATATAACGTACAGAATAAAGACGGTCTTCGTGTCTCAAATAAATTAAAATCATATATTGAATGGTAAAGACAAAAATGAAGATAAATATAGCAGCACAGATATTAAGTAGATCTGTAAGTAATGCTTTTATATTTTGTAAAGAAAATTGCATAGAAGACTTTAATAATGTTGATGCAACTGCTGAATTCACATTGAACATAAATGATATATTTGACTTGCTTAATTCTTGTCATCCAATGGGGAGATGGACAAAGAGTCCAGTCACGAACAGAAACAAAGACCAGTGTTCAAAAATTATTAATGAAGAAATTGATTATTTCAGTAAACTGAAGATTGTAAAAGCTGTCTATTTCTTAAAGGAAGAAGAGAGATTCTAATAATTGGTCTAATAATTGATTTAAAAAATTAGAACAAATAGCAAATCAATATGTTTGGAGTAAAAAGCCATTATTAAATTATCTTATAACAAAAAAAAATTCAGCGTTACATCATATTGAGTTATTTTTTTCTGCAATTAGAAATAGAGTTGGGTAACAACAATTCCACAGCATTGCAGTTTAGATCAGCATATAGGAAGTGTTTGTTAGCCAGTTTCTCCATCTCCAAAAGCTAATAGTCACTTGAACTGTTTGGAGTGATGTCACTCCCAACAAGATCGGACCACAGCAAAATGGAACTGTGTTGTCTACAGCAATGAATCCAGATTCAGTTTGAGCACTGACAATGGCCATGTTTGTGTCTGGAGGCTCTGTGGTGAATGCCTCAATCCTGCCTACACTTTGGAGTGGCACCCTGCCCCACAGCTGATAATGGTCTGAGTTGCTATCACATATGACAGCTGGTCATCTCTAATAATGATATAAAGGACCATGATGGCCCAGCAGTATGTTAGTGATTTCCTGTAGCCACGTGTTGCCTTTCATGACAGGGCAACCAAGAGCCATTTTCCAATAGGACAATGCTTGACCACATACAGAAATGTTGTTATAGGACTGCCTCCATCACATTGCCACACTTCCTGGCCTGCCCAGTCCTGATTTGTCACCAATATCAACCAATAATGTCTGAGATCATCTGGAATGCCAAGTTGGACAGCCTAGGAGTTTGGCCAAAGTAGAGAACTGCTTGCAGCAACTGTGGACTGAGATGCTGCAGGACACTGTATTACACCAGTATGCCTCCATGCTGGTCCATATCACATGGTATATTTATGCTAGAGGTGGCCCAAGAGGGCACTAGAACCTCCTTTCATTTATAGTTTTTCCTTTAATAAATGATCCTTCTATTTTCATTTTGTAATCATTTATATCACCGTTACACATACACACACACACAATTTTGTTCAATTCCGACAACTCCTTGATGTGCTAATTTTTATGGCAATGAGTATTTGTTTAACAGGAATAAATTTATTTTTAGTAAATATGCCAGAAGCAGAGAAGCCAAGTTTTATTAATTTTAATTATTATGGTTTCTGTCAAAATTTCTTATGAAATGATGATGATGATGATGATAGAATCAACCATTTAAATTTTGTTTTATTATGAAAAATGATTTTTAAAACTTTCAAAATAAACATTAATTAGAAACTAATGTAAAACTTACTATAATTTTCTGCAAGATGAGGATTTTATATACTATAAATTGATCTAATATTGAGAATTTAGACAGTGAAAGAGTATTTCTGAATTGAATACTTAGCATATATAGTATGGCCACAAAAGTTTAGATATACTAGTAAGCAGTTGTCTGCATAGGACTACTCTCCTTTATTCTCTGTACAAATTTTAATTTTCTCAATGTTCTTTTTGACCTCATGTTGACAGTTGGAAGCCTTTAATTAAAACAGGCTTTGATAATTAGATATCTGTAGCTCTTTCACTGTTGAAAGAGCTACAGATACAGATATCTAATTATAAATGCTAAGGCACTATTAAAATAAAACAAATAATAAAATGCATAGTCTTATGCTTACTGCATCTCTAGATATGGTACATCAGTTTTTTTATCTCATAAAATATGTCCCTGTATAAAAATTCCATAAAACTTTTGTTTTCTTACTTTTCCACTTAATTTTAATTATAGGCAAACTCAACAGAATATAAAAAATGCTACCATAGTTAATATTTATTAATAACTACTGCTTATTTTTATAACTATGTACTATTTTGAAAAAATACACAACTAATTTTATCAAAAATGGAATTTTACTATTATTAGCATAAGCTAAGCTACAAGATACATAAGCTACTAGTTGGCCAATTTGGAAAAAAGATAGGAGAATCTGCACTAAAACTGACTATAAAAATCAGGCCTGTTCTCACAATTATGATTATATCAACAATCATTCAGATAAGTCAGTATGTTAACATGCAACCCTTGATCAAGATTTACATTTACAGCTGTTTAGGCCAGTGATTTTCAACTAGTGTGCCATGAAAATTTTGAAGGTTATTAAATAAATTATTTTTGAAAGAAGCCCAAAGAACGAAAAGTGTGTGCCAAAATTAAAATATCTTTAAATTGATTACAGTATATGAATTTTTCATTGTTATAATAAATAAATGTACACATAATGTAGTAAAAAATACATATTCATAAGCAAAATTGTGTGTACAACACTGAGTTATTTTATTTAAAATGGAATTTTCTTTAAATCAAAAATATACAGTACCTATAATTGTCCATATTTAGTTCAAATTATTTTAACTTAGAAGTAGCCAGACGTTGGGCAGGTTTCTAAAGACAATTATCATGCTGCTTTTAAATACAAATCTCTTATGTAAATGAAAAGTGTTAATTTAAATAACTTGTAATCTGCTGCTGTTTTAATTCATAAAAAATAAATAGACAAAGTGAATTAAGATAAGTGGCAAGTAATATGATGATAGAATGTTTACAAACACAACTTTAAATCACATGATCTTATTCCATGAAAATTTAATTTAGGTTCAAGTGTACTGTGGGATAAAAGATTGAAAAACACTGTTAGTCTAACAAATAATGCCACATAGTCAATCATTACTGCTACTTAACAAGTTAGAATAACAAATCATGGGACATCTTAACATCCAATTATCCTTCTATGTGTTTTCAGCCACTGCTATTGGATAACTGCATTGTAATCTCCCAAACTGTTCCCAAATTATGATGAGTTTGCTGAATTTTAACCAAGTTCATAACCATGAAGACCGTTTCAGGTGAGAAAAATCATACTTGAAAATTTGAAATACAGTATTAACCACTGTTAATTAATAGACTCAGTGCAACTAAAGTAAAACTCATAGAATAAAATTTTTGCAATAAAAGTTTTTGATGTAAATTTTCAATTAATGTAATGTAGCTTTTATTTTTAAATAATTTCATAAATTCTTGTTTTAGGAGAACTTTTTCTGAGCAATTTGGATTAGAATATGTGAGGTGTTCATGATCTTTGAAGAATCTGTCTGCAAATAATGTTTGCATATTTTTATTTATTGTCATGTTTGCATGTATAAAGTATTTCATTACTTATTTTTACATTTTGTATATACAAGACAGATATAAGTACAGTACATAAAGCATTCAAATAGATATTTTTTGTAAATACATTTTTATTAAGCATATTATGTTTACATTCTATATCATATATGAATTTAAAAATTATAATTCAATAAGTTATTTATGCATGTGTAGTAACATTATAAATGATTCTTTATAATCAAATAGAAAAACACAAATATATAAACATTGACTTTTTAAAACACACAAAAATAATATCAATTTCACTAACAGTGTAAAATTCTTATGATAAAAAGCAGCATTGTTCTTATTATTGACAATACAATTTACTTTATATAATCTGTTATAAAATATGGACATTGATTTAATTCAATTGCTATTTTAATAAGTTTCTATTTAAATAATTTAAATTTCTTTGAATTGTGATAACTGCACTAATAATTTACTGGAATGAATAACCCATACTTGGTGCTCCTCCACACCATAATGTGATAAATTTCAGTACATCTTGACACTCTGCACTGTGAGACATTTTAGCTGCCATCAAGAATTTATTCCAATCCTCTTTATTAGCAGCTTTACCTGGTTTACGAAATTCTAATTTATTTCTGAGGACAGGATACCCAGTTATAACACATGGTGGTGAGGCATTGCCTGTATTTGCAGCAATTAATGATGCCTCATATGTCATTCTTTCATCTAATGGTAAAACCTGTTCGACTCTCTGATCCATGGAAATGGCTAAAACCCATTCCTTTACTTCCTCATGTTCACTTTCATTAAGATACATATTTTCAGGTAGGGGAATTTCAAATGGTATATCTGTATCTCGAAAATCTGAATGATCTAAGGAATTTAAGTTACCTTCCTCAATGGCTTCACATATATCAAGATAATGATTCCAAAATATAAATGTCATACTTTCCCAATTCATTGTTTTAGCAGATAGCCCAGCTTCATAGAATGCTTTATCAGCAGGAATTATATCAATATGACGTAATAAAGAAATTGACAGTTTAGCTGCTTGTTTATCTAATGATGTTTGACCTAGACAAGCTGAACGTACAGCATAATAATGAGCTATTAACAATAATACCTCAAATTCTGATTTTTCTGGACCATCTATTTTTTCAATATTTTGATACAAATCAAATATTACATCTCTCAGATCAGCCCAAGTTCGATAAGACTCTGCATTATTTAAATTTTTTGTTAATAGAATATCGGAAACAATTCTTCTGTATATATTATAATTTTGAGAAAATGCCGGTGTTCCAAATCTAGCATACAACTGAAGAGCATGCACTGCATTATCTTCACGAATTAACTGAGTTGCATATTGAGCTACATATTTATGAAGTACTTTCGTTCCCTGTTGTTCTGCCATTTCTAAACATTTAGACCATTGATTCTGTTCAGCATACATATCCAAAGCAGCAACAACATCAATACTTGCTAGCTGATCAGTTTTCCCTTGGGTTCTTAAAAATGCTTTATAATGATCATCTACATATTCTTCAAGTCTAGGTTCAAGTTCTTTAGCAACCTTTTTAGCTTTACTCCATTCCTCCCCAGCCATAAATACATCTATTGCTTCTTTTATTTTATCTATTCGTAAATACATTTCAGCTGCAACACTGAACCTTTTAATCTCAATTAATCGAGGACTAACTTGTTGCACAACTTGTTCAGCATGATGGACATCTAAAAATTTAAAAGCGATTTCTGCTGCTTTGGTCCAACATTTTTCAAGCAGATCATTATTAGATGTGTGGCTTGGAGATACTCTCAGGTAGCATTCTACTGCTTTGTGGTATTGTCCCATTTGTTCCCATTCTTGAGCTTGAGAAAGCAGTGATTCAACATCTTTTGTACTGCTAGAAGACATTTCCTGTTCATATTCTTCTTGCAATTGTGGTAATCTATTTGGGATGTAATCTTTACAAACTCTAAGTGCATCACTCCACAAACCAGCATCTCTATATAACTTCACAGCCATTTCAGCTCTCTGTGCTCGTAACAAAAGAGATTCTGCTCTCTGACGATCACCAGCTTCAAAAGCACAACGAGCTTGGCCTACAAGAACTTCTGCTACAGAATCTTTATGATGAGCTTCAGCTACTCTCTGAGCACTTTCCCAATCTTGATTATGCACGTACATAAGAACGGCTTCTTTTGGTTTTCCAGCCTTTATGAATTCAACTTCTGCTTCTCTAAACTTTCCTTCATCTTCCAAAAACATTGCATATCTTAAGTGAATATCAGGCAACTTATGTTTCATGGCAGTGCGAGCTAAGTCAAAAGCAAATTCAAAAGCACAATTTTCACTAGCATATTCAATTGCACTTTCTAATAAGCCAAATTTAGTTAATAATTTTACTGCTGAATCTCCTCCAAGAGTCTTTGCCCATAAATAAGCAACTTGTTTAGCAGCAATATTACCACCATGATTTTTAGCAATCCTATATGCTTCTTCCCACATTTCAATATTCCTATACATATTTACAGCTGCTTTCCAATCATTTGCTGAAATGTAATGTTGTTCTGCTTGTCTGTAATTGCCTTCTCCTTCAAGTTCTTTAGCAAGATGAAGATGAGCATCAATCAACAAATCTGGATGATACTGTTTTACAAGTCTCATCATTTGATCATATTGCCTAATTTTCTTATACATAGTTATAGCTAAATCAGGTTTATTAACAGCTATGTACAATTTTTCTGCTTCTCGATATTTTAATTGTTCTTCTAAGCTTTGAGCCTGAGATACATACATACGAGTTACTTCATCAGGTTTAAGGAATTGACTAGCAAGCTTATGTGCTCTTTCCCATTTTCCAGCATTATTATACATTTCTACTGCTTCTTTAGTCATTCCTCCTTCAACAAAAAAATGTTCTGCCAACTCATACTCCCCAGCTGATGAATAATGTTGACCTAATTTTTGATAATATTTTGTTACTGTTCCAGGATCATCAATTACTTCTATTATTTGAACAGCTTTTTTCCACTGACGTGCAGAAACAGCAGCATCAAGTGCTTTCACTGTTTTTCCTGCTTCTATGTAATGATTAATAGCTGCTTCCAGCTGCTTGATTCCTACTAAATAATTACCCCATTCTTCTTCTAAATGAACAACTTCTTCTGGAAATGCAAGTCTAGCAAGTTCAACAGCTTGACTGTAAGATTTCCCCATTCGATAACATTCTAAGGCTTTTGGATAATTATTTACTTTTTCATATAAATTTCCAGCATGTTCAAAAAATTCTCCTTTCATTAAAGCTGATGCAATTTTCTGTACTAGTTGTTCATTATCAGCTAAACTTGGGACAGATGTAACAAGTCGAGAGGCTTTAGCTGGCATTCCAGCTTTCAAATATAAATCAATTGCTCCTTGATAGTCACCACTTTTTTCTTTCATTTCACCTGCTTTTTCTTCCTGACCAGTATCTCTAAGCCATTGATAATAGTTTCTGTAAAGATTTTCTAATTCAGGATGATTCCTAGCTTCAGCTAATTCTACTGCTTCACTCCACTTGTGTAACTGTTTATACATTTCCATTGCTTCTGTAATATTATTTTGTTCTAAGAAAATTCCTTCTGCCAATTTGTAATGTTTATCTAAAATGGCCATTTTAGCTCTCACTTTATAGAAGTCATATCCATCTCCATCCATAAGTTTTGAAGCATCATCTGCAAGTTTTATTGTTTCTCTTAAATATCTTGCTTTTGATATATCACCAACTGCAGCAAAGCAACATTCAGCAATTGGCAATGCTTTATTCATTAAAGCTAAATTTCCAAGAGTTCTCCACATTGCTTCTGTTTCTTCTGATAAAGGTAATGTTTCAAGATAAGACATGGCTCTATTCAGATCTCCATCATCAATAGCAGTACCAAATTCAATCAATCCTTCATCCAAAGTATATGTCACAGTTGTAACACCTTCATTAACTATAACATCTGTTCTTCCCTCTGCTCTTTCTAAATCAATTACTTCTCCTTTGATAGAAAACATTGTCACTCTTTCTGGAGTATCAATGTTGTACCACACACATAAATTACTTCTGTTTTGAGCAATAACTACATCACTTCCAGGAACCCACTGAACAAATGTACAATAATTTAACATAGCAATTTTTTCTTGACTTTCAATATCAAGTAAATTCAATCGTTGTCGCTTATCTCGAAATAAAAGCTTTCGCCCTGTTTCATTTAATTCTAACCAGTCAATTTTAGAATCATGACTTATTTGAGCCAATGTTACTCCAGTCATGAGATCCACTACAGATACAGTCTTTAAATCAATAAGATAAGCCAACTTTTTATTATCACTTCTTCCTTTTTGTTGTCTTTCATTTAGACGAACACTAATTAAATGTGGATTCATGAATTCTGCTCGTACTGATCCTAATATTTCATTATTACCATACTCAATTAATGACAACTCTCCTGCATTAAAAATCATGCAGACATTTTCATTATCAAAATAAAATTTTTCATTACCACCCATACCTTGCCAAGGAACTTCACTCAATTTGTTATTTAACATATCACCAACAATTAGAGTAGCTGTGGTATGGGCTACTATGTAGTTATCTTTACCTAATATTTTAATATTTACAATTTCATATGCATAATTAGATTTAAGTGAAATTTGCATTTTTGAACTGAGACTTTTTACAATAGCTTGACTTGGCCCAACATATGTAATTTCAAATTTATTATTATATATAGTTTTCTTTAAACTACAGTCAAAAAGTTCTACAGTTCCACATAATGTTCCAGCAACCAGTTTGGATCCATCACGCTTCCAAGCAAGTGTAGCTATTGTGTACAAATACTTAATTTCTTTAGGACGAGCTTCTTCCCACATATTTTTTCCGGGACTCCAATTAAATATTCTAAGTCTATCATAACTTCCAATAACAGCAGACTGTCCACTCGGACTACAAGCAGCCACGGTAAACTCATGTTCTGTATCATCACGGCTGTAATCAAACTGTTGTCCAATTTTACCATCTCTTGTATAAGCTACAATTCTTTTATCACAACCAGCTACTATAATTGACTGAACAGTCCATGTCAAAGCATATGGCGAGCACGTATGAGTCAATATTTTACCCTGAATATCACCAATTCCTTCATCGTCAAAATAATATCTCACTACAGATCCATCAGCATGACCCGAGAGAATTCCTTTTCCAGAAATATTAGTAGTTAATGACACAACATATGAATCTGTTCCATAAAGCGTAGATGATTTATTGGTTTTTACATTTGCCACTCGTACTTTTCCATTAGCTAATCCATAAACAATCGGCCCTTCGGATGACCAAGTCAGGCATGTAACAGCACTCTGTTGTATAAATTTATTACAAATAACTTTCTTTTCACCCCAGTCTTCACCAATTTTATACACATAAATAATATTATCAGTTTGTCCTACTGCAATTTTTGTAGAATCAGGAGAGAATGCCAAAGCTTTCACCATATAACTCTTCTTTCCGTATTTTGAATCTATAGGCTTCGTAGAAAATTTATCTCTTCGCTCACCGTGTTCGTCGAATAACAGAATCACTCTTTCGGCCGTACAAATTGCCAGCTTCATGTTGTTCGGAGCCCAGGCCATTGCCATAATCTTTGATGCTCCACTTTGAGCTGGTAGAAGTGTCTTTAGGTATTTCAAATGCATATTTATATGTATAGAAATAAATTAACAATAAAAACATGTAAAAAATCAAAGGCTTTGAAGAGAAAATCGAAAAGCATTCATATTTTTTACAGAATTCATCGTCGTTTTTAAAATCCTATGTTTTCGTGTTAAGTATTTCATCACAATTTCAAGTTCGAAGCAGACAAACTTCGTTCAAAATATTTTCATTAAACATGCGCGTGACCAAAACAACATGGCGACCGGTTGCTAAGCAACACTAAAAAATACTTAAATCTCTAAATAATTTATTACAATTAGAAAAAAACGAATTATTACGTTAAATTTAATACAATATATTTATATATAAAAAACAAAAAATAATATTTTTTCATAAAATTGAGAACATTTCATTGGCGTGTAGCATTAATGTTCAATTAAAAAAAAATTTTTTTAATAAACTTTATTGAATTTAAACGTTTTAATTAACGTTGAGATTAATAATAATTAATTAAATAGTTAAAATAAATAAAACTTATTCGATTGTATTCTGAAACCGTCGATCGAGAGTATGGCGCAACATGGCCGCAATGTGTGAAGCAGACAAGTCATTAAATTTCAACTCCGTGTATTATTTTTAATTAATTAGAATTTGTCAGTTAGGGATTATATAAATTATAAATGCCCACTAAAGGAGAATTACAACGTCCGGGTCATTTAAGTCTACAATTCTGCAATCAAGAAGTAAGTTTTTGATTTTTCTTCTATTATATCAGGAAAATCCGATGAAAAACACGAAATCATTTTTTAATCTCTTCTTAATAAATTGAACGTTGACGTCATAAATTACAAATTAATCAATTTCTTTAAACGTGTTCGTATATATCTCAGCTTAATTCGGAAAGAATGAATGGATCATAAAAACAATAAAAATTCAAATAAATTTACTCAATTTTCTTTCATAAAAGACATTATTTTCTTAATTATAAAACATTGAGAACAATGAAGGCATTTTTAAAGGGTAAAATTTATTATTATGTTCTCTTATAAAGTTAATTTATAATGAATTCAAGATCTTTAACCTATTTACATATAATTTGTTATCTTGGATAATATAGTTGCTTGGGTTATTTATTTTCTGTGAAATTTGAGTTGAAAGTAGTAGCATTTTTTTATAAAGAAAACAGTTGCTTGATTACAGTTTCCTCTGAAATTCTTTATCATTTTTCATTTATTTAATTTATACTCACAATTGTAATAATGATTTATTCATTCTGGCTTTTAGAAGAAGCATGACAACTTTGGTAAATTATCCTTACCATTTTTTCAATTAGATATTAGTAATTTATAACTTTTTAGATGATCATAGACATTGGCTATTAAGAGTTAATTTACTCAATACTTTAAATGCTTGTTGATAAAGTTTAATGATAAATGAAATCATAGGATAATATTTGATGAAAAAATCAGATTTAGTGTTGTATATACAAATGATTATTTTCTTAGATATTTAAAATTTAATTTTAAAATATTTTGATTTCTCTGTTTTGTGATTGGAATGATCTTTATCTTAATAAAGATGAAATAATTGATATATCAAATAACAATATGTGTGTAGAAAGTCCCATTATTACTATATGTAGACTTTGATGACAAACATTTTATATTATTGTAGAAATATAAGTATGATAATGTAATAAATATTCTAAAATTGAATTTTAGTACAGTAACATTTCAAATATTTTCTTAGTTGTATCACTGATTTTAGATAAAAACCAGGCATGAAATTTTCAGAAATAACTATTATCATACTAATATAATTAATTATTAAAACATTGGTCCATAACTTGATAAAGTACAATGATGTTTTCAAATGTAGCTTAATAAATATCTTAAATCAAATTTAGGACCTAATTTGAAATTTATCAAATAGGATTAAATTTATCAGATTTTTCTAGACATTATTTTTGGAAAATGCCTATAATTATTAAACACTATGGTACCAAGGCCATCGAAAGGAGGGGGAGTTTGGGCTTTTTCCTCAAGCTTGGAAAAAATTTATAGGGGTAAGAATCATCATGAGCCACTAAGTTAGTACAGTTGTCCCTTGATAATCCGACAGGTATGGGACCAAAGGTGTGTCAGATTACCAAAAGTGTCCAGATTACCTAAAATAATTACATATTTCGCATTGTTTTGCTAGCAGTAACTTACAATATTCTCTACTCCAACTGTTCGAACAGAACTGCTCACATAAAACACACGAAATGTGTGTCATCGTGTAAAAATTGGATGAAGAGATTCACATCGCGACATGCTTCTGTGCAAGCAGACACGTAACGGGGACGGGTACCTTGACGGGAGGTGCGTCGGACTACTGAGCATGTCGGATTAAAAAACGTCGGACTATAGAGGGACAACTGTATTTTTGTTAGTAAAAATAACCTTGTCTTTAAGGCTTGATTGTACTAATAAAGAAGCATCTTATGTATTTCATTTGTTCAAAAAGAAAATGGCAAAAGTGGCCCACTTTAACTTGAGTTCTTGATGATCCTATGTGATTATGATACTGATGTCTTTTTATTAGATGGTTTAGATAAAATTTCATGGCAAGCTTATTGAATTGAGAGTATTACAGATATAAACATACTATTAAGTTACCAGATTTATTAACGTAGTGAGTTCTGCTCAAATGTTAGGTTAGTTTTGGCTATAAGCTATATCTAGCCACAAAAACTTGGTTTTGGAATAAACATAAACAAGATTTTTGACACTTCACTGTATATTTTAAGCATTTATTATTAAAATATTACATACAAATGTATAATTAAATCATTATTATATAAGTATTAATAAAAAATTTTATATGTTTTACTTATTTACTAAATATACACGTAATTAACTTTCTAAATGATATTTGCAATTTGTTTGTTGTAAATTTAAAATAGACTCAATAAGTTTTTATGTAAAATTATTAAAATCTATAACATAAGTAGCATTGTTAAATAGTGAAAAAATATGTTCTAAGTACAATAATTTGAAATTAATTAGTCAATTTTGTCAATTATTAATAAAACTCTAAAATAATAATTCTAATTTTAAATGTTTATAATTTATTAGCCATCTCATAGTTGGACCGATGATCTACCTGTATGTCCATTTTCTGGAGTAGGTTACTCAACAAATCAAGTTTATCGCAGGGATGGAACTCCAAGTGAAGAACATGAATTTGAAGACAAAATTTTTCATGTTCGGTAAGCAGTCTTATTTGAATTTAACACAAATTTTCACATAAACTAGTAAATTAATCTTAAAAAAAGTCACATTAAAGGCATTTTTGCCTAAAATCACTCAGCTTCAATAGCATTGGTTTAAATCTTATCTTTTTAAAGTTGTTTTGTGATTAACACTGAGAGTGACTTTTTATTAATTAGTTTAAAGCAGGTTTACCTATAATCTATAAATTTACTTCAAAGAACTACAGCCAGATTATAGCTAACCAATGATTAAACAAATTAAATTAGTCTCAGGATAGCCTGAATGTAATGTGGCTCTAATAGTTTGAATAATAAAAAATTTGGGTTGGCTTGAATCAATATACAGAAAATTATTAATCAAAGAATTTTCTGTAAATAGATTGAAATCAACTTAGCTTTGTAATTATTAATATTTAAAGGTTAAAAAAATTTTAAAATCATAATATATAATAGTGTTGCAACGAATAGTATATTCGGCCAGGAGCGAGACCGAATATTCGGCCAAACTATTCGGCTCGATTAACGCACTATGAAAATTGGCTCACAAACCGCATTATGGCAAGGACCCTGCTCTCTATTGGCCCGCTGTCACTACGCTTCGCCAATCGCATTAATTCTTGACAGTTGTAGCGGACAGACAAGAGCGTAACGGCAGTATGTGATAAATGATGATATCAAATGTGGATAACAAGGAAATGACCTACACGTGTAAATAACGGAAAAAGAACAGAGAAGGCCCACGAAGTGAAAATGTGAAAATAAATATGAAATTGAGTTGATAACATAATCGAACAAGTCGAGGCAGCTTATTGGCGCGAAATTTGCGGCCGTCAATGCCAAACAATTGTCATAGACTTCAAAAAGCTAAATGCTTGTAATGAAAGTCACTTAGTGTGCACGGGCGAAAGCCTGGGACCGTTCGGGCTATCAAGCTGTCTCGAATATGTGACATATACCGACATAATAACTGTGACATATACCGACTCCTATCTGTCTCTTTTCTCCGTTATCACCAGGCTATGAGTCACGTAATTGTAAAATGGGAAATCTACGACGGAAAAGTGACGAATCGAAAGTATCGTGAGCGCGTATTATATAGACTAGAGCGATAGAGGAAAAAGAAAGGGAAGAGCGCTTAAAAAGAAGGATAGGCAGGGTCAGACCTCAGATGTGCGACGATTCTCGAATGAATAGGTGTGTACGCGTGCTGATCTTTGTAATTATAAATTGTGAATACATGTGACTAATATTATTTTCTTTTTCATTTTGTGCATGTTATAAGTTATAAATAAATATAAACAAACAACACTAACCCGATAACATTAAATCTAAATACCAAAATGATTAATTTACTGTGTTTTTGTTATTTCTTAGGTGTTCGGTATTCGGCCGAATAGTGATTAAATATTCGGTATTCAGCCGAATAGCGAAAAATAGGCCGAATACTGAATAGTAACCGAATATTCGTTACATCACTAATATATAACCTATATTTATGCATGCAATCATGCAATAAGTGAATTTTATCTGCATGCATAAATAAAGGTTTAAAATTTTTTTTCCGTTGTAGTAAATCGCTATATTTTATAAGAACTCTGCACATCATTACAAAAAAATACCTATTTCTAATTTCAGAACAAAACACAGCAGTATTTGCACTTAATCACTGTAACAATTCCTATTAAGTTTTAAATATACAAATAAACCACATGATAAATTTTATTTAAATTAATTTATCTCAAAATAAGTTTTTGAACAAGTTACAAGAATTATGCTTTACATATAATTTTTTCATATATTATTATTAATAACAGAATTGGTTTTTCATTGATCTGTAGAAAATAATCCTAATTAAATCATGTAAAATTCTCATAGAGCCTCTTATTTTACTCAGTTAAGTTTCTGTTTGTGTTTGATGATGATGATGATAATTCATATTCACAATCTTAATATTTGTAAATTTTGAGTTTTATTCATTCAATAATCATGAAAAAAAAATTTTAGTAAAAAACTGTTTTTGTAATGATATACAAATTATTAGAAAGATCAAATACCATGGTAATAGATCTTTCTAATAATTTGTAGGTTCTTTCTAATAATCTCTACTATATACATTTTATATATATCATACTTTTCCATGGCATGTATTTATATAGAATCCAGAAGTTTATTTCTGAGAATAAAATGTAATTAATTGTTAATATGCTCTTGCTAAAATATGTATGTGTATGTATGAAGCAAGAAATAATTGTTTTGCTAGTATATTAAATGCATTTTCAGTTACTTTGATGACATGTTTAATTTTTTTTGAAATATTTAAACAATGCCAACAAACTAACTCTAGTGCCTACAGGGTGGAAAGAAAGAGTTTTCTTTACACCTATTATAGCATTAGTCAGGCTAGTGATGATTTAGTGAGGTGATAAGGGATGGAGCCGAACATATTGGAACAGACTACCCATGAAAAATTTCTATGGTTTTCATCTGCTCAGATTCAATCCCAGTCCCCCAGAACAGTAGGCTGACACCTTAACCACATTGGCCATCCAGCCATTGATATGAAGAGACTAAAAAATGCAACATTCTAATACAGCAAATTACATTTATTATTTGTATCTTTTTAAATCTTATTATTACTATATAAAATATTGTTAGGGAGGGACTTGAAAAACTCACACATGCAACTGCTTTTTTTTTTTTTTTTTAAATTACTCTTTAGTTTTATACAGTAGACCCCCCCTATAACGCTTAGATACGTTCCACACTAATCGAATTTTACGTTATAGGAACGATTAAATACATGATCCAATCGCAGCCCGATAGGTGGGAACTTTACGGACTAAGGCTGTTCGAAAGGTTTTCTTCTATAAAATTAACCGATTCTAGACTANCCGGTTGCTAAGCAACACTAAAAAATACTTAAATCTCTAAATAATTTATTACAATTAGAAAAAACGAATTATTACGTTAAATTTAATACAATATATTTATATATAAAAAACAAAAAATAATATTTTTTCATAAAATTGAGAACATTTCATTGGCGTGTAGCATTAATGTTCAATTAAAAAAAAATTTTTTTAATAAACTTTATTGAATTTAAACGTTTTAATTAACGTTGAGATTAATAATAATTAATTAAATAGTTAAAATAAATAAAACTTATTCGATTGTATTCTGAAACCGTCGATCGAGAGTATGGCGCAACATGGCCGCAATGTGTGAAGCAGACAAGTCATTAAATTTCAACTCCGTGTATTATTTTTAATTAATTAGAATTTGTCAGTTAGGGATTATATAAATTATAAATGCCCACTAAAGGAGAATTACAACGTCCGGGTCATTTAAGTCTACAATTCTGCAATCAAGAAGTAAGTTTTTGATTTTTCTTCTATTATATCAGGAAAATCCGATGAAAAACACGAAATCATTTTTTAATCTCTTCTTAATAAATTGAACGTTGACGTCATAAATTACAAATTAATCAATTTCTTTAAACGTGTTCGTATATATCTCAGCTTAATTCGGAAAGAATGAATGGATCATAAAAACAATAAAAATTCAAATAAATTTACTCAATTTTCTTTCATAAAAGACATTATTTTCTTAATTATAAAACATTGAGAACAATGAAGGCATTTTTAAAGGGTAAAATTTATTATTATGTTCTCTTATAAAGTTAATTTATAATGAATTCAAGATCTTTAACCTATTTACATATAATTTGTTATCTTGGATAATATAGTTGCTTGGGTTATTTATTTTCTGTGAAATTTGAGTTGAAAGTAGTAGCATTTTTTTATAAAGAAAACAGTTGCTTGATTACAGTTTCCTCTGAAATTCTTTATCATTTTTCATTTATTTAATTTATACTCACAATTGTAATAATGATTTATTCATTCTGGCTTTTAGAAGAAGCATGACAACTTTGGTAAATTATCCTTACCATTTTTTCAATTAGATATTAGTAATTTATAACTTTTTAGATGATCATAGACATTGGCTATTAAGAGTTAATTTACTCAATACTTTAAATGCTTGTTGATAAAGTTTAATGATAAATGAAATCATAGGATAATATTTGATGAAAAAATCAGATTTAGTGTTGTATATACAAATGATTATTTTCTTAGATATTTAAAATTTAATTTTAAAATATTTTGATTTCTCTGTTTTGTGATTGGAATGATCTTTATCTTAATAAAGATGAAATAATTGATATATCAAATAACAATATGTGTGTAGAAAGTCCCATTATTACTATATGTAGACTTTGATGACAAACATTTTATATTATTGTAGAAATATAAGTATGATAATGTAATAAATATTCTAAAATTGAATTTTAGTACAGTAACATTTCAAATATTTTCTTAGTTGTATCACTGATTTTAGATAAAAACCAGGCATGAAATTTTCAGAAATAACTATTATCATACTAATATAATTAATTATTAAAACATTGGTCCATAACTTGATAAAGTACAATGATGTTTTCAAATGTAGCTTAATAAATATCTTAAATCAAATTTAGGACCTAATTTGAAATTTATCAAATAGGATTAAATTTATCAGATTTTTCTAGACATTATTTTTGGAAAATGCCTATAATTATTAAACACTATGGTACCAAGGCCATCGAAAGGAGGGGGAGTTTGGGCTTTTTCCTCAAGCTTGGAAAAAATTTATAGGGGTAAGAATCATCATGAGCCACTAAGTTAGTACAGTTGTCCCTTGATAATCCGACAGGTATGGGACCAAAGGTGTGTCAGATTACCAAAAGTGTCCAGATTACCTAAAATAATTACATATTTCGCATTGTTTTGCTAGCAGTAACTTACAATATTCTCTACTCCAACTGTTCGAACAGAACTGCTCACATAAAACACACGAAATGTGTGTCATCGTGTAAAAATTGGATGAAGAGATTCACATCGCGACATGCTTCTGTGCAAGCAGACACGTAACGG
>NW_019384486.1:541762-546699 GCF_000671375.1 Centruroides sculpturatus
AACGGCCATAAAAATTATTTATATTAATGATGTCTCCAAAGGTCAAGTTATTTTTCTGCGAAAAATTATTTATTAGAAATCGCGGCCGCAGTTTCATGTGCTGTTCCGCAACGAAAATCAGCTTTAAGCAACGGCGTAGTTGAACGGTACAAACTCGGTAAGTAATCCTATAATTTTTTGTTTATAGCATAGTTTGTACGGATTACTCCCAAAAAATTATACGTGTTTTGGAAATGTTGAGTGGAATTAGTCTAGAATCGGTTAATTTTATATAAGAAAACCTTTCAAACAGCCTTAGTCCGTAAAGTTCCCACCTATCGGGCTGTGATTGGCTCATGTATTTAATCATTCATATAACGTAACATTCGCTTAGCGTGGAACGTATCTAAGCGTTATAGGGGGGTCTACTGTAATACTAAACAGACGATAGCAAACTCAATTTAGCCGCTCCGTAGCGTGGCGCAGGGTCGGAGGAAAGTAGTTCGGCTGCTCATCCACTATTGGTCCAGACTCTATCAATCTTGTCGCGAAATGACGTTATAGGAGGTACGTTATACGAAAGTTGCTACAATTGTTTCGCTACGTTATAGGGGGGTTGACTGTATATTTTTGTATACAATTCTGAGAAATTTTGCTAACCATCTTGTATTAACAAATAAAAATGGAACTGCATTGAATTCTGTTTTCATTGTTAATTAAATCAGTAAAATAATTGTAACATGAAAATGATCAGTAATTTAATCATTATTAATCCATATAATTGGGCTGCAATTTGAAAAAATTGTAGACCTATAAATTCCCACTGTCATCCATCCATCTTTCCTTAATCTCAACAATGGAGTTATATACATGAAAGATGAGACCAGATAAGGAAACCATAGGGGGCAGGAGGCCCTAATTAACAATATATAAACTTCTGATTGAAACCAGAAGAGTTACATTATTTCAATTCAAAAATTTCCTCCCAAAAGGAGTTAGATAAATGACCTGCACAACTCTTGTTAAAGGAAAAGTATGATGTACTAATTTGAGTCAGAGAGCATATATTTTAAATTAAATAAATTAAAAATATGATTAAAAATTGCAGCCCAGCATTGTGACAATGTCACAATAAATAATTGCTCATTTTATTTTTAGATTATTTTAGTAGCAGGCAATAGACTTTTCATTTCATTATTAAAATGGCAAAAATTTTTATCATATATATAATTTAATAATCAAATAATAATATACTTTCATTGCAAGTTAATGCCAAATGGCATCATTATTAGATTATTGAGAGTCTGTCTTAGTAATATGTAATTGTACATAATTCATATGTAATATGTACATTCCGACATCAGTGAACTCAGATAACACTATTCCTTATATAGTTTGAAATTCTGGTAAATTCAGGATGGCCATATTTCTAAAACAATGTGGGACAATCAAAATGAGAGGGGTTAGACTTTGATTCTCTGTAATTTTAACTGTAACCATAAATCTAAGAAGGAAAAAAACATTTGATTTTTAATACATTACAAATAGTTATATTTTTAATCATTTTATTTTTAGTGAAAACAAATGGAGTTCGTAGATTTAAATGTGATTTTGGAGAATGTAATTATACAACTTCATATAAAAAAGATTTGGAAAGACATTTTAGAATTCATACGGGTGAGAAACCTTATAAATGCCAACAATGTGGGAAAATGTTCAATCGCTCTGATAAGATGAAACAACATGAAAGATGGCATAATGGTGACAAGCCATATCAGTGCAGATTATGTAAGTATAGAATTTTAAAACATTGTTTTAAAAATTTATTCATTTTATAATTAAATAATAACTATTAATAATTAGGCTATTAATTTTTCTTGAATTTTTGTTGATAAATTACAGCTAAGTATGATCATCATTTATATATATAATTTTATATATATTTTAAAAAATTAAATTGAAAATAATATATTTAATTTCTATGTGGATATATGTATAAAATTGTTTATGATAATCCTACAAGTTTTATTTGGTTAAGGTTCATTATACTTGATGATTCGACAGCATTTATTGGAAAGTTTCAAATTTTATATCTTTATAAAAGGATGTAGTAATGTTATCTTTACATAAAGAAAATCTTAGTTACAACTTCAATTATATTCTTCCTTATCTAAAATATATTAGAATTGAAGAACATTGTCTATTGCAAATNTAATGAATCTGATGTAGTCCTCTAAATCAGACCAAAGTTTTTCTCTATTTATATATTTTCTGAAAAGAGAAAAGTTTCTTGTGTACTTTATTTCATAGAGTTCCAGTTTTAGTGTTTGTTTTATTTTATAATAAGGACTGAAGAGGGGACAAATAGCCCAAAATGCATTTCCTTTTATATAATAAAGTCTACATAACCAATCAGCCGTGTTCCTGTATGATAAGTTCTTTATAGCAGTTCTGTACAGTTTTAAAAATGTCATTGTGTAGTCCACAGTGAATATTATTTTAAGACTTCTGTTATAGACACATTTAACAAAACAACATATGCAGAATTATTAAAACAAAATCTGTATATAATAGTCAAATTTTCTGTTAAATGTAGTAAGTATAACTTACTTATCTTTTATGATTAATTTTGATAAAGTGAAGTTACACTAAATATAGTAAACTAAATATTTATAATTTTATCTGATGTAATCTCATATCTGTATTTCCATTATTTGCTAAATAAAATGTCATGTTATCTAATCAGTTTTAAGACAAACATTATAAAAACATTTATTAATACTGTTTAAATTTTTCTTTTTTAAAAACAAACATTAAGACAAAATCAAAGAAATAATGTGCAGAAATCATATTTGACTGACAACCAATTTTTTCACTCCTAACTTAAAATCATAATTGAGCTGCAATTTGAAAAAATTGTAGATCTATAAATTTCCACTGTCATCTGTCAGTCCATCTGTCTTTTCTTAATCTCAAGAATGGTGTTAGGATAAATGAAATTCATATATACAGAGTGAGGCATAATTAACACCCGTTTGAAATTTTAAATTTTATTGAACAAAAATTACATAAATACAAGAACAAAAAATACAACAAATTACAATGATTTAATATTAATGGACATGCTCAAAATGTTCCCCTTCATATTCAATACAATGCTGAACTCTACTAGCAACACTTCTACAAACTTTTTGACACATTTCCATGACAATTACTTGTTTTAATTCAGGAATTGTAGTTTTTGATTTCAGGCTGTAAACCTAATCTTTCAATATACCCACACAAAAAAAAAAGTCCAGTGGTGTTAGGTCTGGTGATTGCAATGGCCACTCAATAGGTCCTCGTCGTCCTATCCATCTCTCCTCAAAATTTAGATTTAACCATTCCCAAACATTTAAAGAAAAGATACAGTATAAGATATATCTAAAATAATGTCATATAAAATTAAAACATTACAATTTTTACTGCAAAAATTTATAAGATATTAAAAAGGGCATTACTTATGCCCCACCCTGTATTATTAGAAAAGAGTAAAAGTAGAATCATCTATTACATGATTCTGCTACTTCCCTTTTTCTTGATAAAACAAGTTTATTTTGTGAAATAAAATTATTTCATGTTAATGTTTAAAAATAAACTCTTANGGGGACGGGTACCTTGACGGGAGGTGCGTCGGACTACTGAGCATGTCGGATTAAAAAACGTCGGACTATAGAGGGACAACTGTATTTTTGTTAGTAAAAATAACCTTGTCTTTAAGGCTTGATTGTACTAATAAAGAAGCATCTTATGTATTTCATTTGTTCAAAAAGAAAATGGCAAAAGTGGCCCACTTTAACTTGAGTTCTTGATGATCCTATGTGATTATGATACTGATGTCTTTTTATTAGATGGTTTAGATAAAATTTCATGGCAAGCTTATTGAATTGAGAGTATTACAGATATAAACATACTATTAAGTTACCAGATTTATTAACGTAGTGAGTTCTGCTCAAATGTTAGGTTAGTTTTGGCTATAAGCTATATCTAGCCACAAAAACTTGGTTTTGGAATAAACATAAACAAGATTTTTGACACTTCACTGTATATTTTAAGCATTTATTATTAAAATATTACATACAAATGTATAATCAAATAAAAATCCAGCAAAGCGGGTCCTTGCAGCTAGATTCTAGATTACTTAGAAAAACAGTCTTTTATATATAAAAAAAACTATATTACATACAAATGTATAAACAAATAAAAATCCAGCAAAGCGGGTCCTTGCAGCTAGTATATATATAAAAATGGATGCGTGCGTGTCTCTATATTTCACTTTTCAGCCAAAACTACACATCGCACATGAATGGTGTTTGTATGTGGTAGTAGCCCCAAGTCTCCATTCGTGCACTATGGTGGTTGCGTCTCAATAGCTATAAGGGTGTGGGAGATATGGGCTTGAAAGTGGTTGAAAGTGGAAGATTTTCTATTTCGATTTTAAAAATTTTCGAATTCGAATTGGTTTGATTATAGAACGATTGTAAACGTTCCAGGAAATTGATCAAATTGAAAATAGTTTGTTTGATTGGACGTAAAAATTCTCTAATTAGTCTGGAAATGGGGGACCTAATTCTTGCATTCTGTGCTATAAGAGTGTGGGAGATATGGGGTTGAAAGTGGTTGACTTCAAAGATGTGTAACAATGGAAGTGTCAACAATAGAAGTGTTAACAGTGGAAGTGTTGAGTAACAAAGAAAGTGTTAATATAAAGCGGCATGCAAGATTTACAGGCGGTTTTTTTGTGTGTTTGTGGGAAATCAAACATATTTTTAGACTCATGTAAAAATTCTCTAATTAGTCTGGAAACGGGGGACCTAATTCTTGCATTCTGTGAAAACGGGTAAGATTGGCTATAATGTAATTATCTTAATCTTCACTATCGTTACTTTTTGCCCAGAAATAAAAACCCAGCGAAGCAG
>NW_019384486.1:550357-580283 GCF_000671375.1 Centruroides sculpturatus
GCGGCAGAAAGCATATATATAATTATAATAAACTTACAATAAATTAAGTTAATATATAATTATATATACAGTAGCTAATTTATATATAATTAATATATAATTATATGTACAGTACCTAATTTATATATAATTTATATATAATACTAAACAGACGATAGCAAACTCAATTTAGCCGCTCCGTAGCGTGGCGCAGGGTCGGAGGAAAGTAGTTCGGCTGCTCATCCACTATTGGTCCAGACTCTATCAATCTTGTCGCGAAATGACGTTATAGGAGGTACGTTATACGAAAGTTGCTACAATTGTTTCGCTACGTTATAGGGGGGTTGACTGTATATTTTTGTATACAATTCTGAGAAATTTTGCTAACCATCTTGTATTAACAAATAAAAATGGAACTGCATTGAATTCTGTTTTCATTGTTAATTAAATCAGTAAAATAATTGTAACATGAAAATGATCAGTAATTTAATCATTATTAATCCATATAATTGGGCTGCAATTTGAAAAAATTGTAGACCTATAAATTCCCACTGTCATCCATCCATCTTTCCTTAATCTCAACAATGGAGTTATATACATGAAAGATGAGACCAGATAAGGAAACCATAGGGGGCAGGAGGCCCTAATTAACAATATATAAACTTCTGATTGAAACCAGAAGAGTTACATTATTTCAATTCAAAAATTTCCTCCCAAAAGGAGTTAGATAAATGACCTGCACAACTCTTGTTAAAGGAAAAGTATGATGTACTAATTTGAGTCAGAGAGCATATATTTTAAATTAAATAAATTAAAAATATGATTAAAAATTGCAGCCCAGCATTGTGACAATGTCACAATAAATAATTGCTCATTTTATTTTTAGATTATTTTAGTAGCAGGCAATAGACTTTTCATTTCATTATTAAAATGGCAAAAATTTTTATCATATATATAATTTAATAATCAAATAATAATATACTTTCATTGCAAGTTAATGCCAAATGGCATCATTATTAGATTATTGAGAGTCTGTCTTAGTAATATGTAATTGTACATAATTCATATGTAATATGTACATTCCGACATCAGTGAACTCAGATAACACTATTCCTTATATAGTTTGAAATTCTGGTAAATTCAGGATGGCCATATTTCTAAAACAATGTGGGACAATCAAAATGAGAGGGGTTAGACTTTGATTCTCTGTAATTTTAACTGTAACCATAAATCTAAGAAGGAAAAAAACATTTGATTTTTAATACATTACAAATAGTTATATTTTTAATCATTTTATTTTACTTTGTTTCTTTAAAGAAAACATACAACCGTATAAATATTTTTATAATAAACATTGATTTTTACAAAATTTTTATGTAATTAAGCACATTTGTATGTGGTGAATGAAACAGAAGCTTTCTTCAAAGGAGTCATATTGCTTTACCTATTTTGATGATAATTCAATATTATATAATTCCCTTAATAATAGTCTTTCCTTCAGTTTCAAGGATTTAACCAACACAACTCTTCCTGAGGCTTGTTTTTATAGAGTGTACTTCAGCTTACAATTGGACTGTAAAGCACTTAAATCCTAGAATAAATTTTGGAGAAGTGAAGAATTTAGGTTTTTTAATTTTTATATACAAAAAAATAAGTGACTTTATATTAATTTCATAAAAACTAGTTATTTTATTGTTCATTTAAGAGAAGTATTAATTAATACACAAATGTAATGTTTTTTAAAAAAAAATTTTGTATATTTGAAAAATTAATTTGAATTTGTAATTCAACATTCCAAAAAAAAATTTTTATTAAGAATGTTAATGAATCTGATGTAGTCCTCTAAATCAGACCAAAGTTTTTCTCTATTTATATATTTTCTGAAAAGAGAAAAGTTTCTTGTGTACTTTATTTCATAGAGTTCCAGTTTTAGTGTTTGTTTTATTTTATAATAAGGACTGAAGAGGGGACAAATAGCCCAAAATGCATTTCCTTTTATATAATAAAGTCTACATAACCAATCAGCCGTGTTCCTGTATGATAAGTTCTTTATAGCAGTTCTGTACAGTTTTAAAAATGTCATTGTGTAGTCCACAGTGAATATTATTTTAAGACTTCTGTTATAGACACATTTAACAAAACAACATATGCAGAATTATTAAAACAAAATCTGTATATAATAGTCAAATTTTCTGTTAAATGTAGTAAGTATAACTTACTTATCTTTTATGATTAATTTTGATAAAGTGAAGTTACACTAAATATAGTAAACTAAATATTTATAATTTTATCTGATGTAATCTCATATCTGTATTTCCATTATTTGCTAAATAAAATGTCATGTTATCTAATCAGTTTTAAGACAAACATTATAAAAACATTTATTAATACTGTTTAAATTTTTCTTTTTTAAAAACAAACATTAAGACAAAATCAAAGAAATAATGTGCAGAAATCATATTTGACTGACAACCAATTTTTTCACTCCTAACTTAAAATCATAATTGAGCTGCAATTTGAAAAAATTGTAGATCTATAAATTTCCACTGTCATCTGTCAGTCCATCTGTCTTTTCTTAATCTCAAGAATGGTGTTAGGATAAATGAAATTCATATATACAGAGTGAGGCATAATTAACACCCGTTTGAAATTTTAAATTTTATTGAACAAAAATTACATAAATACAAGAACAAAAAATACAACAAATTACAATGATTTAATATTAATGGACATGCTCAAAATGTTCCCCTTCATATTCAATACAATGCTGAACTCTACTAGCAACACTTCTACAAACTTTTTGACACATTTCCATGACAATTACTTGTTTTAATTCAGGAATTGTAGTTTTTGATTTCAGGCTGTAAACCTAATCTTTCAATATACCCACACAAAAAAAAAAGTCCAGTGGTGTTAGGTCTGGTGATTGCAATGGCCACTCAATAGGTCCTCGTCGTCCTATCCATCTCTCCTCAAAATTTAGATTTAACCATTCCCAAACATTTAAAGAAAAGATACAGTATAAGATATATCTAAAATAATGTCATATAAAATTAAAACATTACAATTTTTACTGCAAAAATTTATAAGATATTAAAAAGGGCATTACTTATGCCCCACCCTGTATATAGAATATATATATAAGAAAATATATATATGGAAAGTTTAGAAGGAGAAGATTTTGATTAACTATATACAAACTTTTGATACAAAATGGAAATCATATTAAAAAATTTTCACCTGAAAAGTGTTAGATAGATGACCAACACAACTCTATTGTTAAAGGAAAAAAGTATGATGTACAGTACAAGGGGCAAGCTAATACTAATTTGAGGTGGAGAGCATATATATTAAATTAAATAAATTTAAAATATATAATTAAAAATTGCAGCCTGCATTATGACAATGTCACAATAAATAATTGCTCATTATTATCTACAACCTTGATTTATCTAAACCAAAACTGCTGATGATAATCTACAAATACTGCATTTATTGCAATATTTGTGATACAAATTAATGGTTTGATTTGGTTAGTTGTAATAACATATTTGGTTGAAAAATACTTGAATTATTAAACTTTTATAAATCTTTACTTGCATGTGTAATAAATAAGATTTGATTTATTTTTTGTTTTCTGATTAGCAATAATTTAAAATATATTTATGTATGAAGATCAGAAACTGCAAATATATAAAGATATATATTTATATCTTTATATATATATACATACAGTAATACCCCGAACTTACGTGATAGGTGGGACCGAGTGATAACCATGTAAGTCGAATTCGCTTAAGTCAGGGTATAATTTTGCATACAAATACATACAAATTATTTTTATTTGGGACTGGAGACTAAAGAAAACAATAATTTAGAAAAAAATGTTTTCAAAAGTCTTTAACAGAGAGCTCGTTGTTTTGCCTCATAGCTTCATGCAGATGTGCAAACGATCGTTTGATGACTCCCTGATCTATCGGTTGAAACAAGCTGGTTGTATTTCGTGGCAAAAATACAACTTTCACACGTGGGTCAAAATTAGTTAAAGTTGCAGGGGTGACCTGGTGCGTTGTTGATTACGAGCATCACTTTAAATGGAATTTGTTTAGATTGGCAATAATGTTCGACTGCAGGTATGAAGTGATGACCAAACCAGTCCTCAAAAAGGGAAGCTGCCACCCAAGCTTTCGACTTCCAAATCACAGTCAAGCCAGCTTTAGATTTTTTTCAATGCTCTTGGATTTTCCGAGCGATAAACTAAGAGAAATTTTAACTTACAATCACCAGCTGCATTCGCGCTAACTATCACTGTCAATTGATCTTTGGCGGCCTTAAAACCTGGAAAGGTTTTCTCTTCACGTGTGATAAACGTTCTTTTAGGCATCTTCTTCCAGAACAGGCCAGTCTCGTCTACGTTGAATATGATTTGGCTGGTATAGCCACCTTCATCTATCATAGCTTTGAATTTCTCTGGATAGTAAGATGCAGCCTCTTTGTCAGCACTTGCTGCCTCTCCACTTTCTGTAATGCTATGCCAATTATAGCAACTTTTGAATTGGCTGAACGAACCGTTACTAGCTTTAAACTCTTCATCTTTAGCCACCTCTCCAACATCCTCTTTCAATATCTCAAAAACCAGCTTAGCTTAAGAGCACACCGTGTTCTGATCAACAGGACAATTTTTCACATTTACTTGTTTATCACACCACAATTTTAACATTGTTTCAATCTCGGTGATAATACTGTGACGTTTACGAATGATGCTTGAATTTAAAGATTGAACATTTTTCGCAGCTTCGAGAATTTTTTCTTTACCTTTTATAATTATTCTGACCGTCAATTCTGGTAGATCAAACTTCTTTGCCAATTCACAAATTTTCATTTTTGTATCGAAGTTAATAATGTTAACTTTACATTCCAAAGATAAAGATGTTTTTGTTGTTTGATGCAGAAGAATCAGTTCTACTTTGTTTGGATGACATAGTAGAGTCTCTCAAGTTTCTGTAGATAAATACAGAAATAAATAACACAAAATAAATTGTAGCTATGTGTCGATTCCGTGCGACACGTCCGAACATGTAAGCTGAACAATAGTGTGGGGGGTGAGTAATCAAGAGTTGCGTGGTGCTCAAACAAAAGAGGAATCGACGAGATTTGAAAATCGCTTAAGTCGGGGTAGTGTAAGTCAAGGTATTACTGTATTTTTTTTTATTTTAAATTAATGGTCTCTGTGCCATTTATTTAATTTTAGTTAAGAATATATTTATATTTTCATCAAATAAAGATTATGATTTTATAAAATTTACTTAGGTCCATTGGATAGTTTACATGAAAAATATATATGAATATATATTTTTAAGCTTATTGAATTAGAATAATTAATTTTTACTGTTGTTTAACTTTATCCAATGTACTTTTTAACTTTTAATTTTATTTTTTATTCTTTAACTATTACATAGTCCACTACTAATGTTACTTTGTATTTATTATAATACTCAAATACTTATAAAAATAACCATTAGTTTATAAACTGTATGACTTGAAAANCAGTTAAGTTTCTGTTTGTGTTTGATGATGATGATGATAATTCATATTCACAATCTTAATATTTGTAAATTTTGAGTTTTATTCATTCAATAATCATGAAAAAAAAATTTTAGTAAAAAACTGTTTTTGTAATGATATACAAATTATTAGAAAGATCAAATACCATGGTAATAGATCTTTCTAATAATTTGTAGGTTCTTTCTAATAATCTCTACTATATACATTTTATATATATCATACTTTTCCATGGCATGTATTTATATAGAATCCAGAAGTTTATTTCTGAGAATAAATGCTGGTTAAAAATAATTTATTTTTATTTTTGCTGAAATAACCTTAAATTTTTTTGTTTTTAAATGACATATTTTTTATTATTTTCTAGAGCTGATGATGTGTATTTCTATGGTTTGTTTGACGGTCATTGTGGAAAGAAAGCAGCACATTTTGCAGCTCAAAGAATGCCAGCAGAAATCCTATTAGGTCAACTTAAAGGAAATGAGAACGATAAAAGTATAAAAGAATTATTACGAAAAGCATTTTCAACTGTCGAGAAAGGATTTTTTGAATCAATTGATGATCTTTTGGCAGAAAAAGCTAATTTAGAATTTCAGTTGCAGGTATCTATTTATTCATTTTTGATTATTACAATAATTATTAGAGAAACATTTATAGAAGAACATAGCATTAAATAAGACAAAGAAATATTTTCAAATTCTAAAATTACTTTTAAAATTGTACAAATACTTTTGCATCATCAGAATTTTTTCATTTATCAATTATGGCTTTGGTTTCTGTAAACTTTTCTACATATAGAATTTAGGATGTAGACTGTGTGAGTCATGAATATTTGACTTGATAATTTGAAAAATAATGTCTGTTTGACTGTTAAATAATATAATTTTTAGGAAGCAGGAATGTATGCAACGTACAGGAACCAACCAGAAATTATTGACTGTCTTAGAACAATTTCTTCCGAAATTTCAGGAGGAACTACTGCTGCTGTTGCTCTAATTGTCAAAAATAAGCTCTATGTTGCAAATGTTGGTTAGTATTTTTTTTTTAAATAATTGTATTGTATATTCAGTATTATCTATCTATTATATATTAATTTAATATATTATATATTTATTAAATAATTTTTTTTAAAAGGAAATAGCAGAGCCGTTCTATGTAAAATAGATCAGAGTAACTTAATTCATGTTCAGCAGTTAAGTGTCGATCATGATATTGATAATGATGATGAATTACTTCGGTTATTAGAGCTCGGAATGGATGTAGAGAAAATACGCAAGCAAGGAAAATTAGGCAATCAAGAAAATACACGATGTATTGGAAATTATATGGTTAAAGGAGGATATAGAGATTTCGATTCAATACTTCGGTACCTAACTATAAAATAAAAGAAAGATTTTTAAAATGAAATATCAAAATTGAGTATTATACTTATATATTTTTAGAGAATCAAGCCAAGAGCCTGTTATAGCTGAACCGGAAATGTGTGGAGGTATTCAAATAGATGATAGTTGTAGGTTTTTACTACTAATGTCTAGTGGATTATATAAATCCTTAAAAGAAGCTACAGGTACAAAACAGGTAATAAAATATTCATGTGTTTAATATCTTTAAAAATAAAAATTTGTTAATAAATTTTCATTAAAATAATTTTTAGGCAAATCTTGATATATGCAAAATGGTTATAGAACAGTTTTCCATGCATACAACAATTACTGGAGTTGCTCAAGCTGTGGTGGATAAAATTGTAAGAATTCATCATGACATGTATTTAAATAGTCCCGAATCATTAACAGTATGCCAAAAACGAGATGACATAACACTTATAGTGAGTAGATTTTGTTCACTATTATTTCTGTTTCTAAAATATAACAGTAAATTTACTAAAATGTATTTATATATATAATATTACAGGTTAGGAACTTTAATCAACCTTTACCAAGTTCTGCAACACCTTCTCAAACTTCAAGTTCAATGACAAGTAGTGTAGATGAATTAAAAACAATTAAACGAATGGGTGGAAATATTATTACCAGCAGGCCTGATCCTGAACCTGAAATATATAGTGAACTAAACACTGCTTCTAACACAGAACCACTCATGAGTAATCAGTCAGAGCAAGAAGAGGGACAGATGTTATTTCAGTCTCTTCGAAGTCACTCGTTACCTTTAAATGAAAGAGGAAGGATAAATCCTTATGTAGACTTTTCTAATTTCTATAATGCGATAGAAGAAGCAAAGAAACAAGGGAAAAAAGTGCCTGAAGGTTGTGATACTTAAAGACAAATGCATTCTATGAATATTTTATGAAGTCATTACAAATCAAAATGAAATTCTCAGCCTTTGGTTATTGAATAATTCATCAGAAATAGCATAAAATATTTTTATGCTTTTTTTCCCATCAAATAAATTTTCAATTCTGAGGTGTGAGACATCCAAACAATAGACTTTTGACATGTGTAATATTTAGTGTATGTATAGATGTTACATACACTAAATATTACACATGTCAAAAGTCTAAACTTAGTATACAGAGTGGAAATCTCGTACTAATCAATAATGATATTTTTATTCTTAAAAAAATAAATGATAATAATATTTTTATTTGATGATTATTTTATATACAATATTATNAAAAAAAAAAAACTTTACTAGGTCTTACTTTTGGGGGGAGGCCTTATATTTAGCAATTCAGCAAAACCTCTGCTAGGTCTTATTTTCGGGGAAACATGGTATGTATGCAAACAAGCGTTTTCACTTATGAATTTAAACAAGTACAAAACACGGAACAGGTTAACCAACAAGAATTTGGAAAATCTGCTGGTTGTTTCAACATCTGCCATTACGCTAGACATCAAGAAGATTGCTGCCAGCATCCAATCTCAGCCATCGCATTAATCACTTGGAGGTCTGGCCCCCAGTCAGTAAACTTAATCCTAATTTGGCCCTTCTTCAGAAAAGGTTGTGCATCCCTGATTTAACAAACATAAAATGAAGTGACGAAAATAGCAAATACCGATTGATTTTCCCTTGTCTTCAGGCAACAATTCAAAACTTTTCGGAGCGCTGGAGACATCGACATCGATGCTCAACCTGGTATATACTGATCGGATAGTATTCCTCCGAACTTTGAAACTCTCCTGTGTAATTCCAGCCTTTTATTTTTTGACAGAAACAATTTTTTTATAGTATTCGCAAGACTGTCGGGCAGACACTCGTTAAGTTTTGTGTCGAGTTTTATTTTCAAGAGGTAAAATAGCAAAGTTAGAGAGTGGGCAGAAAATATCTAATGTTGCTGGGCAGTATGGCTTGAACAAATCTACAGTATGGTGCAGTATAATCAAGAAGACTCAAGCAGCTAAACGAGTAACAAAAATCACTTCTGAGAAAAAAGAACATTGGAGGTCATAACGGAACCTGACACATATCTGACGACAGAAGAACACCAAGAACTCTTGAATGAAGAATACCAAGAAACTCGGTGAGATATGTTTTATTAAGAAAAAGAGGATTAATGCCGATATCTGCTATTAAAGATGTTTTGAAGTGGGAAGATGTCAGAACGGTCTTAGAATGGCATTCAAACCATGTTGAGGTTAATAGGCTTGGGGATCTCTACAATTACAATGCTATTAATTACTTCTGAAAATCCTGAAAAAGAGAGAAAAACAATCAACATTAGACATATTCTTTAACCCCCACAAACAAAAAAACATAACTAATAAAAATGCAAGACTGTGTATATATGTATTTTTATTATTACATTTAAATGAATGTACTAAGAAAGTATATATTTTTTATATTTTGGAGTCTCCAGAACGAATTAATCAAATTCCCATACAAACCTATGGTAAATTGATAATCGGATAGCGAACAAAGTCTTGGAACGGAATATGTTCGTTAATCCATCACCCACTGTAGTATTTTATTTCCATTTAAACAAATGCTTTATAATACTAGAACAAATTTTCTTACAAACAGAATCAATTTTTGATTCTTTAAATATTCTGAAAGGAAAATGGATTGAAGCAAGTCAAGAAAGTAATATTAAAAATTAAATTACTTTATAGTAACTTGCTCTTAAAATTAAAAAACCAGATTGCTATATAAGATATAATAGGAATAACAAGTAAAATGGCAAAGCCATTTTTGGGACAAGACTATGTCCGAGAGCGTGAGCAACACACGCATAAATCTCATACTCTCACCTGTTTGCAGAAATACACTCAGCATTTTGTATTTTCTTTTGATCTAGTTCTTGGTCCCCTGACTATCTACAAGTCTGATTTATTTTGTGTGTGCATGATTTGGGCACCAAATACTCTGTGCTAAATTACAACTCCTGACATGTACTCCTTCATACCTCTAAGGTGTGCAGCTGTGGATAGCAGCACAATCTTAAAGACGAGACGTAGTCTCATCAAAAAGTGTTATGTTCAAATTTTAAGTTGTTATAAATTATTAATAAATTACTTTGAGCTCAAAATTTGTTCAAAAAGAAATAAATAATTTTTTATTATATTTGAGTTACTTTCACTGTGATGAACACAAATTTTAAAATCATTTGTTACTCTCAGCAAAAAAACTTACAATTACTAAATAAATTCTGTATGGAAATGTCAGTCTTATAATAGTCAAACTGAAGTTGATCTGTTATAATATTCTTTAAGTCAATGCTTGAATGTCTAATAAACAGAAACATTAAATAATTTATCAGTAAATGTGTCCTATTATCAAAAGAAATGTTTCTTAAAATGTTTTATAGTTTTATCAAATGTGATATTATAAAACTGCAATTTAAATTTTATCAAATATATGCTGCTAAAAAAATTCCATTTGTTTTTTCAAACTGACAATTAATGTTCATTTATAAAGACAGAACTTTACTACAGTAATTGTTTTAATTGATTTATTTTTGACTGCAAGTATAAATATGACAGTGGTTTTTTCAAACTCCAATGTTTCATAAAACAAAGACAAGTGTAAATAACAAAATGAATTTATTACCAAAAGTTAGGTACAAACACGGTTACTTTTCGATATACTCACCATGAAGATTGAGGCATTTGTCATATCTGTGGATGACCTTTTCCATCTTCTCTTCATAGAATGTTGCCACCAATGACTTGAGATGGGCCCTAACATTGTTTTGAAGATCGTTATTAGTCTCAAACCTCTACCTCCTAGCCACTTTTTTGTTCAAGACAGAGGTGGAAGTCTTCACACATTAAAAAGTTCCAAGCTGGGTAGAAGTTTTCACCACCTTTAAACACCCAGCATATAGCACTGATTTGGTGCTGAGTGACTTCCACCTCTTTTCTGAATACAAAAAGTGGCTAGGAGAGCAGAGGTTTGAGACTAATGATGATCTTCAAAACAACATTAGGGCTCATCTCAAGTCATTGGCAACAACATTCCATGAAGAGGGGATGAAAAGGCTTGTCCACAGATATGACAAATGCCTCAATCTTCATGGTGATTATGTTGAAAGTAACCAAGTTTGTACCTAACTTATGGTAATAAATTCATTTTGTTATTTACACTTGTCTTTGTTTTTTATGGACCATCGGAGGTTGAAAAAAACAGCCTACATAAAACTACTAGATATTACTTTTGGTAATGGTAATATCTTGCAATGACTGTAGTTTTGAACATGTACAGTACAGTACAGTACAGTACAATACATGGTCAAACATTATACATATACCAATACTTGTTTGACTTACAGTAGAAGCTTGTAGTAAATGGATTAAAACAAGACATCAAAATATTGGATGCATGAATGGGATCACTTGTAATTTATACAATGTTATTTTTATACTTTTCAACTACAATTTCATCCTATAACACTTTTTTTTCTTTATTTGTGGTTTTAGGCCCTTTACTACTCAGAGAGCACAAAGTCACACAAACCCACTCTCAAAATTATGCATATTCTTGATCAATCCCTTTAATTGTACAAGGAAGCAAGGAATAACATACAGCACAGCATACTGAACATTACATTATTAATTAATTACATGTATAATGTACAAAACTGACATGAATAGTATGGTTCACTATACACACTTCAGAAACAAAAATAAATCATTGATATATAATCATTATGATCATAAAATGCTAGGATAACAATGATTATTTGCATACCCGTCCACCCACATCAGCACTATGTACTGTACAAGGTAGTATCAAAAAATTTCATGACTGGTCCTGTAGCACAATAACAGAGGGCAGGCAGTATGGGGATGCATTGGCAGCTGTAGGGAATACTGACCGGTGGAAATTAGTATGTTGAGTGACATCATTCTGTGAACAAGTTTTGTGCTATGTTGAATTGAGTAACCATGTGCATGGGCTTATCTTCAATTTCAGTATGGACGCCAAAATCAAACAGAGAGCCAACATGAAATTCTGTGTTAAACTCAGCAAAACTAGAAAGGAGGCCTTCAAAATGATTCAGCAAGTCTATAGATGATGCTACAACAAGTAAACCGAGGTGTTTCAAGTGGCATACATGTTTCAAGGATGGCAGAACATTGCTGAAAGACCATCCACTAGAACCATCAAGGTCAGGTCAACCATCCACTAGTACAACCCCCAAAAACATTGAAAAATTAGGCAACTTGTGTATGAGGATCATTGGAGAACCATTGTGGACATTGCTGTCATTGTTAATGTGTCATATGAGACAATCCAGGCAATCCTGATGACACAGTTAAACATGCACCACATCTCTGGAAAGTTTGTGCCCAGGCTGCTGACATAGTAACAGAAGGCACACCATGTTGAAGTGTGTGAAAATCTTTGTCAGCAGGTCATGGAAGACCTAAACCTCTTGTCAACAATCATTACTGGGGACAAGATATGGGTCTATGGTTATGAAACCATGTCTGATTCCCAGACTTAACAACAGTCTTTGAAGGAAGAGCCCAACGTCTCCACAACCAAAGAAGGCAAAGCAGGTCAGGAGCACAACCAAGAACATCATGATCATTTTTTTCAACATTTGTGAGGTTGTGCCCCATGAATTTGTCCCCGAGGGCAGGATCATCAAGTTCTACTGCAATATTCTGAGGTGACTGAAGGAGAACATTCAGTGAAAGAGACCTCAACTCTTGAGCCAATGCAACTGGGTCCTCCATTATAACAATGCACCCACTCACAGTGTGTTGCTAACATGTCAGTTTTTAGCCCACAACATCACAACCCTTCATCCACCCTACTCACCTGATTTGGCTCCCTGTGATTTTTTCCTGTTTCTAAAGATGAAAATGAAGCTGAAAAGTCACTGGTTAGAAACTGTGGAGGAGATTGTGACACAAATTGCAAAAAGTTCTCTTCATACCCTTGAAGAAAAAGACTTCCAAAGTGTTTTACAAAAATGGCAGATGCACTGTGAGTACTTTGAAGGTGATGCTAGCCAAATATAAATAAAGTAATTACTTTTTATGTAATCGGACCAGTTCAGAACTTTTTGATACCACATCGTATTTATGGGTTCTCCATACATACATACATACATACATAGTACAGATGTGGGTGTGTGCACTGTTGAAATTAATCATGAATTCAACATTAAATTCTGCATAAAATGTGGTAATAACTTTAAACAGACAAATGTTTTGGTAATCGTAATATTTTTCTACCCCCAATGACAAACATGAATAAGAGATAAAAAATAATAATTATGGATTTATAACTGAATATTTTGTACTTAGTTTTAATAATACAGTAGAACCTCGAAAACTCTGCTCTCGATAACCCGGCACTCCGGATAACTCGGCCACACCCTGGCAGGGCAAAAAAATCCTTAGTTAATTAATTTTCATTATAGACAGCTTTATAAAAGTATAAAAGCTCTCATAAAGTATTTTTCTGAGGTCTGTCTTATCAGGTAAATTACTGTACACAGTGTATTCATTAATTTTCATTTTCATGTAGTAAAGGCTCTATGCCTTCATAAAAGATGTACTTTTCCTTTGTTTAAGGGTATTTGGGCAGTTTATTCTCTGTTGTATTCTCAAGCAAACAATACATACAAGTACAGTACACTATTTTCTGAGGAAACACGCATACTTATCCTTTTTTAACTCCATTCCCGATAACCCGGCATTTTCACAAACTCGGCCACCCTTCGGTCCACATTAGGCCGAGTTTTCGAGGCTCTACTGTATTAAGTAAAACTTCAAAGATGCTTGCTTTTATTAAAAATTTTATTTGAATTCAAAATTATTTCTATTTTGAAAGAATAAAGTTAAATATGAATAATAACAAAATTTTCTGATATATATTTAATAAATTTTAAATCTAATCAAAAATTGCATCTAGTTTTGTTGAATCATGCAAGTATATCATACTATTTCAATTCTTCAAAATTAATACTTTATTATTTTATGTTAGTTATTATTTCATTTTTTAACCAAATGTTGCCTCAGGAAAACATACTACTACCTACGCTGATGATGGTAACCAAGCAATATTACACAGTGAAAGTAATTAAATCATAATCAGTGGAAATTTAATAAAAAATTTAAAAAGTTTAATAATTATAACAATTACTCAAGTAGTTCATCTAGCATTATTTGCTGACTATCTTTTGATAATATTTCATAATATAATGCTCATATCCATATTGTTTTCAAAACTTTACACATCTGTACTATGATGAAGTACTTTCATACTTTCCCACGTCTGAGCATTTCATTGGAGGATCTACCTTATCTTCATGTTGACTCCAGAGAAATCTTCAGTAACAATTTGGAATATTTCTGATAATGTCATCATTGCAGACATTGAATTTCTTTGTCAATTGTCAACTAGTTTTTAAATGTTTCTTTTGACATATGTGGTGTGTCTAGAAAATTTGGCAAATGCTAGCATAAAAACAACAAAATAAAAGATACATAGGAATTACCTTTATAGGCCTTCAATGTATTCTCCATGAGACACAACACACTTTTGACAACATTCATAAAGCTTCTGAAAACTGTTGAAAAACTCTTGTTTGGGAAATGCCTTAAGAACTGCTATCATATGAGCTTGAATTGTGGAAATGTCAGCAAAATATGATTCCTTAATGACCTGTTTGAGTATTCCATGCATCTCCATCAACATTTTCCCCAATTTGAAACACATTATGCCACGTTATGCCATTGTTCTATTGTTCTTTGATGCCACGTCTCATACAGACTGTGCTTGAATAACTACCCACTTGCAGCTATGCATAGTCCATGTTAGAAGGTAATTCTAGACATGTCCCTGGATGTCAGTATACATGCTTGATCTTGTGCCATGTGGCATGATATCATAAGATTCACCAAGCTTTTTAGACACCCATATATTTCCTGCAGTGTTATTTATGATCCCTCTTCAACAGACTTCATTTCCAGATGTCTCCATGCTACTTTTAAAATACATAAATGATTACAGGTTTAACTCTTTAAACATGCAATCAGCCAAAATCAGCTTAATCCATTTGAGACAAAATTGGCTGAAGGGAAAGTTGTTTGACTGGTTTTGCTATACAAATTCCCCTTGTAGGCTAGTCTGAGGGTTAAAAACAATTTCATTTCAGGTATATTCACATTTAATTTACATTGACAGCAGTGCAGTGCTCTTATAAGCAAAGCAGAGCATGCATTTCAAAAATATGAAAAGAAGTAATCTTCACAAATAAGACTGTATTATTTTATTTGTAGAATTTATTTGTCTATAGGCTACTTTATTTTATTGTGAAATAAAGTAGCTTATAGACAATCAGGCATTGCATAAAAATAAAATATTATTTCATCTGCATTATAGATATTCCTCAGTGAATATTCAGCAATAATTTTGGTCATTCTGTCGATGTGTAGTCACAACTTTTCTCCCCACCAGGAGTGCATTTGTACACAATATTCTCTCATTTTCTCCACCAGTTAAACCTCTGGTCAGTTATATTAAAATCTTTCCCATATTTTTAGCTAATTCTTCTGCTTTACGACATATTAATGTCCTGTTAACAGATATATTTTTTTTACAAACATTACTAAACCAAAATTTCAAAGTTAACTCAACTTGCTATCTTTCTGGTTTGATTTCTCTTGCAAATCATGTTCTCATTTTTTCCTTCTGGAATTTCAATATTCTTCAAATGTGTAATGAGAAACATATCGTCAATATGTTCTTCAAAATCTTACACAAAACTGTCTGTGAAAATTTTAACTCTGCAGAAACATTGCATTGACTCAACTTTGCCAATTTATCATAGAATTCTGAAATTTCAAGCTTATCTTTGAGGTACAAATCTTTGCATTTCTATTTTTTTTTCTTCCATTAGTCTAAGATGTTTCCAACAGAAACAGCAACAACAAACAGCTAGCCTATAAAAAAAATACAGATCCATTGGCTGTTATTAACCATCTAACTTGTAAGTAAATTCAAACTTAACATTAGCAACATGATAATTATAAGTGAATTTCCAATTACAATATACAGAAGTTTTGTAATGTTATTTAATTTATATGTTTTGGGACATGTTGATTCTGATGATATTATATGATTGATAGCAATAACTGCAATTAGGATGAGCAACACTTACTGTACTTACAAACTCTTATACTATATATAAATGAAACTGCTCTCTTTAGGAAGCCATATTTATTTATTACAAAAAAATGTTTTCAAACTAAATAAATTTAGCTTCCTGTAGGTAGTTGTTTCATTTGTATATTGGGTTGTTCAGAAAGTAATTTCATTTTTTTCATGGGGGAAAAAAACAATTTTCTTATAATATATAAATATTTTATTGAATTATATGTGAAAGCCCAGACTTGACAAAAACTTTTAATCAAAAATTTTTTGAAACAGAAAAATCAGAGAAGCTGATTAAAACTTTTTCCATGAACTTGTTTCTTTGTTTGAGGTGACATATCAAATGTGTCACCTGGAACTGATAATTGAAATTCAACAATTGGACTGTTGTACAATAATTCCTAATGAAGTCATGGGAAAACCCATGAGAGACCCTAGAATACAAAAAAAGAGGTAGTTTGCCATCATAGTTAGTTCACTTTTAACTGGTGTTCGCACCTGATCCAGTTTCAGATACTGCTCAAGCCGTCACCGATTCTCTCCCTTCCCCAGACAAAAAAAGATTTCTACCCCTTCAATTCATCAAAACACCTTTTGAACCATCTGGCGGAACAGCAGCACATCAATCTGCCAATTCTACCATTCCCCAAGGAACCAACTTCTACTAAGGTATTTACCAACGCATGACTGATTTGTAAACTCTCTCTTGGTTAGGGACTATAATTGATATATAAAATTAGCACCTTGCTAAGTGACTTAACTATGTACAGAACTGCATAAATTGCATATAAATAAATGGGTATTGTGAATTGCTAAATTCATAGTAGCATACACTTCTTCCATTCATCCCTCAGGCCATCTCCATCCCAAATCCAAGTGCCTACGTGACCACTTGCACACAAAATTGAAATTAGCAGCTATCAAGGTTTCTGTGTCTGTCCTTAAAGACACAGTGCTGTCAGTCCTTATGAACTAGTCGTCGCGAATGCGGTGTTGACCCTTTGGTCCTGTGGTGCCGAAGCATGGGGGGGACTATCTTTCTGATAGTAGCACAATTCCATGCTCATAGAAGTTCTAATCTTTGCTTACAAATAACTGATCCAAGTGATTTTTGACATCCTCATTTGAGGTAAATGTTTTAGTCCTTTTAAAAATTTTGTAAAGACTGGAACAAGTAATAATCCAAGGGTACCAGATCTGGTGACTATGATGGGTGTGGTAGCACATCCCATCCAAGCTGTAACAGCTTCTGATGAGTTACCAAATTTGTGTGAGGTCTGGCATTATCATGGTGAAATACTACACCTTTCCTGTTGATCAATTCTGGCCTTTTCTGTTTGATGGAATCACTCAATTTGTCCAGTCGACAGCAGTATACTTCCAAATCAATTGTGGAATTCTCTGGTAGAAGCTCAAAAAAAAACAGTTCCCTTAAAATCCCACCACAGAGCATCACTTTTTTTTTGACGAATATTGCTTTTCAAAGTGCTTTGAGCCAGCTCATCTCTTCTACTCCATGCTCGCTTGCATTCAACATTGTTATAAACAATCCACTTTTCATCATCAGTTATGATTCATTTCCAAAACGTATCATTTTCTTGACATTTGAGAAGTGCATCACAGATGTCAACATGACAGAGCAAATCTCTTTCTTTAAGAACATGTGGAACCCATATATCAAGCTCTGAAATGAAACAAAGTCATTTCAAGTGATCTAAATGGTTGAATTTTACAAATTTAATCTTAGTGATTTCTCATGTTATTCAACAGTTTGCTTCAATCAGTACCTTTATTTTGTCTTCATCAGCTTCAACTGGCCTTCCAGAACATGGTGCATCTTCAATATCGAAATTGCCAGAACAAAATTTTGCAAACCAGTTTTGGCATAATCATTCATTCTATCAACACGTCACACAATTTTTTCTTGCTTGAACAGCATTTTTACCTTTTCAATAATAAAAAAGCAAAATATGCCAAAAATTCTGCTTTTGATTTTCCATATTTGATGGGACCAAAAAAAAAAAAAATGCAAAGAATCAAACAAAAGTTTTTGCAAATAAGCCTTGAAATGTCAGCTATCAAAATATATAATTACAATACAATTTAGGATGAAATTGGCAGGTAAAAATACAACTAATTCTTATGGTGGTAAAAATACAAACTTACTTTCCAAACAACTCAATAGTTTAAAAAATGATGCCAGTTTTCCCATACATTTAAATCATAATTTAAGCTAATAAGACAGGTGCATGAAAATATGTCAACCTATTGCTTTAAAAGATCTGAGTTTGAGTTTAGTCTGGACCCAAAATTTATAATAGGTAATATGAGTCAGGATATTGTTTCTCATCTTTCACATATACTGGCAAACCTTATAGTGGATCAAGTCTCCCTGTAATAGGTAAAATGTCTGGCCAATATACTGTACTTTGTGTCAACAAATCAATTAATCAAATTACTATTTACTTGAATTTTAAGATATGTAAGTTAGTAGAATGGAGATTATTTAGTTTTAAAATATTATTAATACTAACTGTTTCCCACAGCTTTGCTCGCACTGATCTTGCAAGCAAACCCTATTTACATTCAATATTCAACCAATATGCAAGCAAACCCTATTTACATTCAATATTCAAGCAGTAGGTGTTAATTGTTATTTAACACCTACTGCTGAGAATGATGAGAATTGCTGAGAATATAANTGCAAGCAAACCCTATTTACATTCAATATTCAACCAATATGCAAGCAAACCCTATTTACATTCAATATTCAAGCAGTAGGTGTTAATTGTTATTTAACACCTACTGCTGAGAATGATGAGAATTGCTGAGAATCAAACAAACTGTTTTTAATTTGATAAATTTTCTGGAACGTTTACAATCATTCTATAATTGAACTAATATGCAAAAAAAATTCGAATTTAAAACGGTTCGAACATTTGGTTAAAAAAACAAAATATATAAAAAATATTTATAACAATGTCTGAAATGTTATCAATTTAATACCACTAAGTACTCAATGAAGACTAAATGTAATTAAAAACAAAAAAAAAAATTGCATCTAAAATAATAGAGTAGAAGCTGTACTATTTTAGGTTACTTCTTCAGGTTAAGCCTTAATGCTCTCCCTCTCCCCCCGTGGGGAATTTCAAAAAATCCCTTCTTAGTGTGCATTTTCATGACATACCCTAACTGTGTACCAAATTTCACCTCTAGGTTCTGGAACTTTCTAGAAAAAACTGCAACATTCTCATTGAAGCATCACACATTTTCGAAGTTAACCACTTTGAAACCCCATATCTCCCACACCCTTATAGCTATCAAGATGCAACCACCATAGTGCATGATGGGAGACTTGGGGCTACTACCACACACAAACACCATTCATGTGTGATGTGTAGTTTTGGCTGCAGAGTGGAATATAAGTACAAACACGTCCATTTTTATATATATATATATATAAATGGACGTGTTTGTGCTTATATTCCACTCTGCAGCCATATATATATATATAGATTTAGATACAGATAAGTGCTTTAATTAAATGGAACAGAAAATCAAACTAAATATGTAACTGTTTGCTGGTTAATTCATTATTTTCAGATTTAATGAAAAAGAATACTTTGATCAAACAGCATCGTGAATATCACAATGCTGTTGCATATTTCCTGTGCTTCAATAAAAACGCTTATAAGCATAATGCTAGAATCAATTAACAAATCCAAGATTTAATATGAAATAAATCTTGGATTTGTTAATTGATTATGTAGGATCTGATGATGGGATGCATCCCATCATCAGATCCTACAGATCCCATCATCAGATCCCATCATCAGATCCTACAGATGATGGGATGCATCCCATCATCATCACCCTACATAAATTGGAACAAGACCATTGAAGTTTCAACATCCCTGAATAGCTTTTAATCATTTTTTTCCCAGGCTGGTCTTAATTTTGGGAAATAAAACTTTGTATGGCACCAGAACTAGTAAACAAGATGTGTTCCAATGCTGTAATCTTGCTATGCATTAAAAATTCTCACTGCTGAGTTTTGCATCACAACAGGATCCATTGTTGCAATGGAAAAACCATTTCTCTGGCACAATTCAGGTCATGTGTTTTAAATTTTTTTACAAAATCTTTGAAAAGTTAAGTATCTGTTTTACAGTCTGACCTGGCAGAAAAAATTTACAATAAACACCACTACAAAGAAAGTGACAAGCACAGGTTTGATCTTCAATTATTTTTCAACATTCTTACTTTCTTCATGCATAGAGATGAAAGAGTTTGTCATTCCATGCTCTGTCATTTTATTTATGGATCATATTGAAATATTCATCTCCTGTTTATTATGAAATCCAAAAACTTAGATGTATGAGTTTTTCCTGTTTTTAAGCTTCTAATCTGATGGAAGGATTTGTGGTATCATTTGAGAGTACATTTTTCTCATGCCCAATCTCTACTTGAATTGTCTTACAATTTGTTTGTCAATATCAATTAAATATCAACTGTTCTGCAATTAGTTGAATTATCATTTTATAGTCGTGATATACAATCATTCAAAATTTTGCAACATTATCCTCTGTTGTTGAAGCTAGTGGTCTTAATTTTCTTCTCATCTTGTCTTTTTTGAACTGTTTGTGCCATTCATAAACACATCTGGGTGATGATTTCATCATCATACATTTTGTAACATTTCCAATATTTCTGTACCATTCTTACTGAGTTTCATTAATTTAAATTATTTTTCTAAATTTCACTCACTTGTCTTTCTGCTGAATAATCACAATACTAACTTCTTTCAAGCCATAAGCTCAATTAAAACAGAACTGACTGTAACAAAATAAAATGAGATCTGTAACAGAACAAACATGTTAAAATACAATATTAATATTGCTGAGATACACAATTGTAAAGATGGTAGGTAGCTATTTTCATTTTTTTTAGTAACACTATGTATTTTGAAATGATTGAATTACCTTAATTGGTGTGCAAAGTAATATTATAGTTTTTGTATATGATGTGTTACATTTACAAAAACATCTTTATGAAAAGAGCACAATAAATCAAATCAAATCACAACTAAATTAGTCTGAATGATGCAACAGCCAAACAGCTCTCAAACTTATGGTGTTTTGGAAACAGCGTACAAAATGGGATTAAATATTTAAATAAAATACTTTTATAAATTCGAAGAGGTGTCTTACAAAAAAAGGAGCGTAAGCGGTTAACTCCTGGTCTAGCATCAACGATTGGGATTATAAAAATTCAATGTTTTAAATATTTAAATAAAATACTAAATTAAGAGAAACACATTCTGTTACTGACATAAGTGTTCAAATGCTATTTGTAATGAGAATTTCCCAGTGTCTAGACTCAGATACATGAACCTTCATTTCTTTTATTAATTATTAATAGCAATTGTCAACTCTTCTAAGATTCTAATCGGCATCATTCTGGATAGGGCAAAACAATTAAAATCCTATTCCACTGTATCTGAAGGCCTCTTCAAACAAAGGTGTGTTTTTTTCTGGCTTTGAGGACTAATGTTTTTGATTTTTTTTTCTTTAGATGTTTCTGGAAAAGTCTTACAATGTATCCTAAATAAAATGTATTTCATCTTTCACACAATTTTTAGAGTTATTTTATAAACCTAGCATTAGCAATGTCAGAAAAGGTTTCTCTTCATCTTTAATCAACTAATAGTCAAAAACAGCATCCTAATATTTGCTATTCTTTATGTTTTCTAAGAGCATATTCTCGCCAAATGATTGCCAGATTATATCAGGCTACATTCTAAGTAATTTTGGGCTGATTTTCTTCTTCCAGAACCTTCTAAATTAATTATTAAAATATTAATTTAATTATAATTATTAAATTTAGCAAGAGATATTGACTAACACCTACTTCTAGTGCCAAATTGCCTAGCATTTAATTAATAATAGTAGTAGTAATATAGTCCTATATAATTTGGCAATTGTTTGGCTTTAACATATAACTATCAGGTTTTACATGTTTATATGAGCATATTCTCTTAACTTTTTGGCTTTTAAACTCAACTGTTAGTTACTATTGAGAAGTTTTGAAAGAAAATAAAAGCAAGCTTAATCTGTTAAAAATTATCATATTTCTTTTGTTTATATCAAAACAAAATATGTCTTGGAAATAAATTTATTATACAAATGCATATTATAATTTTAAAAAAATTATATTTACTAAATAAATACACTCAGTTCTGTTTTTATATTTTCTTGGTACCATACACAAGCNAAATTCTAAAAAATAAAAATCATACCTTTCCATCAATTTCACGACTATGACCTGTATTTAATCCCTGTATAACAATTAATTTATCACATAAATGAGTTAAAATTGCATTCATTTGTTGATTATCATCATCATCTGTAATATCACAGCTGCAAACTAGAAGACAACCACCATAACGTTTAACAAGTAACCTACAATAATGTACAAGATCCAAGATATCACCAACTGATGCACCAAAACTTAAAAATAACATCACATCATCAAGAATCAAAAGAAACTCATTCTTATTTTCAATTATATCTTCAACAGCTTGTTTAATCGATTCGTAAACAGATATAAGAGTCGGTTTTGATTGAAGAAAACATGACGCAATTTTATCTTCCGGCTTTGTATTATTTAAACTCTCAAAACATCCGGAAAAAGATTTTAAAACATCCAAGCAGACAAATTGTTTGTTTTCTCTTAATTGTTTAACATTAATTCCTAGCTTCAAGCCAACGTTTGAATAATGAAGAAAAGTTTGTGACGTACTTAAAAGAACGACTGAACGTCCATTCTTCACAAAATGCATTAGAAGTTCGTTTATTATAAAATCTGCATCCTTACTTGGTTCCGCTTTCAAAAATAAAAATTGTTCAACAGTATTTAAATCGAGATATAAACCTACATCAGTTAACATGATATCTTAAATGCTTGATACACAAACAATTTTTCTTTTACTTCTACTCTGTAAACAAAATACACAGTGTGCAATACATTAATTAAGGCAACATAATATCAATTAAGTAAGCACGTGTTAGTTCATTCCAGATAATACAGTGTTGTCAATTCTTGTGAAGAAAAATTATTATTGTATTATTTTTTTAATAAAAATAAAAATGCATGTTTGTTTATCAATGTATTAAAATTAATAATATTTTAATAATAAAACATAATAATAATAACTTTAGCATATATATTTTTATTCTCTTAGTACTATTTTATTTTTATGTATTTATTTCAAAACTTTTCTCTTCAAAATTTACAATTTCTTTTTTGTAGGTCTATCATCGGCTCGGCCCAACCCACAATAGAGCGAGATCCTTAAAAATCGACATATTAATTAAAAGAGGGTTTCAGCTTTTCAGACTTAGAGTAAACGGCTGGAGTTGAAAACACGGTACTGGTATCAAATTAAAGCTCTTACACAGTAGATAATGCTGCAGAAGCGATATTTGAGAAATATGCAATGGTTCAGGCGTGGTGGAATGGCAAATGTACGGTACAATGTTAAGTCTACGATAAAACATGAGTGATTGGTTGCGTTCAACAGACTCAACAGTTCCGGAGCTGTTAAGTATTTTTCTGCTGAACGCTCTTTACAATAGCGCTGTTTCGGAACATGTTTGATGTCACATTTGGTAGCGTCTTTCATTTACGCTACCTTTTGCTAGCTGTAACTAATCAAAGATGTCTGCGATGCAAAGAAATCGTGACGACTTGTCGCTACAATTACGACTTTTAGAGGAACGTAGCGGCGACCGCAAACAAATCAGCCAAAAATGGCGACTTTTAAAAATTTTCTATTTATTTTTATAGTTTTCAAATTTACAGATTTTTCTTTACTTTATAGCGCTCTCTGGCAACGACTAATAGACAAAACTGTATTTCTAGATTTTTATACAGTGTGCAGAGCTAGAAATCTGTAAAAGTAACATTTTGTAACAAAAATTAATTTGCCAGGAAAATTTTTCAAATTGCTAAATTGAAAACATGGAAACTCCAGAATAAAATCTTAGTCCCGAGGTTATAAAAGGCGTGCAGTAATTCTATGATATCATTTTCTGCTCTATAGTCGTACGCATATGTAGTGTACCTCAGTTGCATTGTCTGAACCAAAAAAAAATGGTCTTGCACATTTTCGAATGTTGAAATATTATTGAAAATTTTTAAAACAATTCCCTCATCTAATGCGTCAGCAGAAAGGTCATTTTCTGTTTTAAAGCGGGTAAAAATTATTTAAGGAGTACTATGGGAGACGAACGATTAAATAATATGGCCATTCTGTATATAGAGCAGGAAATTTTTAATCGAATTGATACTGCCAAAATAATGGACGAATTTACACAAAATAAAAGAAGACGGTTTGTTTAGTTAAGTTACAGCAACTCAACACTTGGACGATCTGCCTAGGGGAAATGCTTTCCGGAGTCTTTTTAATTAAGGGTAACTGGCTGGCCCCGTCCCTCACCACCCGGCAGCCCCATTGTGGGCCTGGCCGAACCCATAATGGGCTTGCAAAAAGAGACCCTCTTAGTGCTCACACGGAGGAAAGAGTTGGAAAAAAAAGAGTAACTGACCTTTACTCATCCGAAAAACTCCATATCTCTCATAAACTCCTCCTCGCTGAGGCGCGAACCCACAATCGAACTCCCAGTGTTTAATGAACGGAACCGCTTGGCCACTGGTGGGCCGTAAAACAAGACGACAATTCATGTAAAAAATATGTTTTTTTAAAATAAATTTATTTAATGTGTTAGGTATGAAATTTTTGATTACTTTTCTTTTATGTTAATAACTTAATGAGAGTTATCTTGAAACTTTTTTTCCTAACTTAAGTTAGAGGGCCCCAAATTTTTACCGCTTGGGGCCCCACTTGACTTGATCCGACACTGGTATACCTATGTAATATTTTCTTTTATTTTTTCAAGTGTTATTTTTTTATTATAATTCTGCTGAAATAGCAACGTCAAGTGTAAAAAAGTGATTTTCATTTAGTAACTGATCTTTAAACTGTTTAATAAAACATATTCAATATTACTTCAGTTCAAATGGATAAACCCAGTAAAAAGTCAATGTTATTGACATTTTTCTGCAAAAACGTTAGTTCAAAACCGCAACCTGATCCTAGCAATGCGAAAGATGATATAGAAAAAGTGAAAAGTGACACTTCATCAGACGAGGAACTTAGTCAACAGACTAAAAAGGCTAAATTGGGAAATTCTGAACAGGCAACAAGCAAGTACAGAAAGAAGAAATTCACGAAAAAGTTGATGGAAGACGCACAAATTTTTAAATGGCTAGCAGAATCAGAAGATGGTAAATGTAAATTTTGTAATGTAATTCTAAATTCAAAAAAATCCGATTTAATGAAACATTGTAAAATTAATAAGCACCAACGAAATGCATCCGCTATTGCTCAAAGCACAGATATTTCTCAGTAATTTTTTAAATAAATCTTCGAAAAAGGTTATTGCAGAATTACGGTACTCTATTACCGTGTTTCCCCGAAAATAAGACATCCGCAGAAAATAAGACCTAGCACAAATTTTGCTGAATTGCGAAATATAAGATCTCCCCTGAAAGTAAGACCTAGCGAAGTTTTTTTAGTCGTAACGGTCATCGACAGATGGTTGAAAGTGGCCGTTGGCTTTTTGAAAGTACAGCCACTGATTGGTCTGCAGACAATTAGGCCACACGGCATGATTTGCATAAGACTGTGGCTTGGGAATCACAGATTTGCATAACGTTACGGCTGGTGATGGCTAATTGGTCGGCCGGGAATCATGCCACATGACATTTGCATAGTGCTACGGTTCAGTAAGCACTAATTGGTCATCGAGTCCGATGTTGACGCTATAAAAAGGCGATAGTTCGACACACCGGATATACGTCACTCTCGTCTAAGTTCGACTTGGGAAATTTTTTGTTCAATAATAAATGTGAATTCTTCCTGGAAAAAATAAGACATTCCCTGAAAATAAGACCTAGCGCATTTTTCAGAGCAAAAATTAATATAAGACACTGTCTTATTTTCGGGGAAACACGGTAGTTGCTTCACATAATTTCAGTTTCCGATCTATCAATCACATTGTCGAAGTTGGTAAAATTTGTTTTGATGATTCTGACACAGCTAAGCAAATGAAATTAAAACAAAATGTACGAGTTTAGTTGAAAACGTTTTTGTTGCCACTATAAGTGAAAATTTAAAAAATAAGTTGCAAAATAAAAAAAAAAATTCCGTTCTGTTAGACGAAAGCACAGATATTTCCAATCAACGTTTACTATGTATTCTTGTCAAATATATTTTTAATAATCAGGTAAAATCAAATTTTTTAGATATTATTTGTGTTGATTCTGATAGTGGTACAGCAAAAAGTTTATATTCTTTATTTAAGAAAGTTTTGCAAGAATATCAGATAAACGAATGTTAAATTGTATGATATTGTTCAGACAATGCAAATGTAATGATGGAAGACAAAGAATCTTTTAAAACCCACTTGTTAGCCAATAATAATAATGTAATAATAAATTCCTGCGTTTGTTATAGTGTGAACCTAGTAGCTGTTAGTGCTACTGATGAGATACCATCTAATATTGAAATAAGTTTATATACATATTTTTCTCAAAAGTTTATATACATATTTTCTCAAAAGTTTCTGAATAAGTTTATATACATATTTTTCTCAAAGCCAAAGTGACAATCAATACTATCTGAATTCCAAAATTACATGAAAAAGTCACAGCTTAACACGATGTGCTAACATTATCAACATGTATAGATCGTATAATAGATCAACGATGTTTGAAAGTGTTCGTTTTATTAAATTATTAGCCTCTAATTTTATCAAACCAAAAGTATTATCGGCTTATGATGATAATATTGAAACTCTTAACGTATATAATCCACATAATCTATTGCCTCGATTGCTAACAAGAAAAACATTATTTAAGGATTTTAAGTCCCATTCTTTTTTCTATCATATATTTCCATGCTGTTGGAAGCGCATTAGCATCCCTAGCATTTAGGCAACGGTTTTTCATTTTACTTTTATAAATATTCACCTTTTCCATCTCCAACGCAATAGATGGAGAGTGCGCCGTTTTAATGACTTTCGCCTCATCCCATTTTACAACTGCTCCTTCGGTCTGCGCCATAATCGCTAATATTTTGTGTCGTTTGTCAGCATTGTATATATGTTCTCGCAGACGTACCGCCAGGTTTCTTCTAGTCACATCCACATAATATTTTTCGATTCCTAACGTTTGATTTTCAAATGGTATTTTATATACCCCAGCTTTCTCTTCCTTTTTTTACGCTGACTTTATCGTTCCGTAGCAAGCTATAGATATTGGGTGCTCTTTTTCTTATAAAAATTCGAGAATGGTCTATATTAGATAGATTGAAAACGTTTGTAAAAATAAAAGAACTTTAAGTTCATCAAAATTAGATGTTGGTGAAACTGAACTTCAATTTTATTTTCCACTTTTTTCGCAGTAATTTATCTTTTGGGAATATATGTATATGTACTGTACTGTACTGAGTTTGATGAACCTTTAGACTTACACCCAAATACACAGCAATATATATTTACCATTGTAGGTTGAACACTTTCTAATTCTAACAGACCGCAGACTTTATACCCATAGTAGCCGCCATTATGTAGTTCGCGCTAACAACGCTAGGTGTCAGATCTTCTTTAAAATCTTCTAGCTAAATAAACCAAGCCGTACAAAGCAAAATTTGTAAACACGTGGATAGCAGCAGTGTCGGTATCATTCGCCATCTTGAGTACTGAACGCATGCGCCGAAATGTAAGCGGATTTCCGCTTGTGTAGTTGTGCTGCTGCGCGACGAAGATGCGTTGAGACACCGCTTTTCCTTGCCGCGCCGCATGTGTGCATCCTCCTTAACTTCAAACAAAAGAGAACACGTGAAAGGAAGCTACTTCCAGCACCACCAACTTCCGTCCAGCAGATCCAGGTTGCTACCTATTTGTTCAATTATAACTGTTGAGTCTGCTGAACGCAGCCATTGTAAAACCTATTTCGATCCCCACAGCTCTTCTCGCGACGTTCGCTTTGGGAGCCGGAAATATAGAATATAAAGGAACAAGTTAATTATTCTGAACAAAAGAAAATAATCATCACATAACCAACAGAAAAATAGAATAACAAACTCTTAAACCTTAACAAAAGCGTAAAGAAATTGCTGACGAAGAATAAATTCGACGGGTTATTCGCTCTGTTTTTCGCTTTCGCCAGCGAATCGCGCTCAATATGAACTAAGCTTCCATTATCCGTTGTGATTGGCACTATTTGGACAGGCGTAATGAATCACCATTGTCTTCAGATATATTGTAAAGTCTTTGTAAATCCGCACTTAAAATGTAAATTTTAATATTGGCGGTAGACTATCACACAGCTTTAGCCAATGATTTCACTTTATTCTGTTACTATAGATGCATTTCGGTCCTTTTCTAAAAAAGGTCCCTCTTCAGTACNTGTTGTTTTGTAAGTATGTAACTTGTTGAACCTTGGAAGGTTCAAGGCGGGAGGGTGTTAAGTTCAGTGTAACATATGTGAGACATGTGTCAGAAAGAAAGTATTGTCGATTTAACCAAATATTTAGATAAAGCCATTAGAGTTAAATTTCAAGGAGGTCGAGAAGGTATGATATTTATTTAATTAATATAATGTTTTTTAATGTATTTGATTTATTTATTTGTGTATTTATTTTAACACAATTTCCGAAGTTATGATGAAGTCATGTCAATTACTTACATCTGAAATTAATGAAAATAATTAATTAATTAATGTCAGATTTCATTTTCGGCTATGGATGTTGCAAGATTTATGAAAAAAAAAAATCCACATTTATTCTATTTTATTAATTTACAAACTTATTAATTTATTTTCTATTTTTTATATGTTTCATTTGTCTAACAAACTGTTTCCAATGTCACGAAAAAGTATAGGTCTATATTCTGATTATACATAGTGGCAATGAAATTCTTATGCATTCTACTTTATAAGCAGGCCCGCCGTAAGCGGGCGTGCAAGGCGCGCACCGCACGCAGGCGGCACGTCCAGGGGGCGGCAATTCGAGCGATCGGTCACGTAATATTCATAGTCATTGTCATAATACCCACCCTACTTATAGCATAGGAAATATCTTCACATGGAGAAAAAAATCCGATTGGCACGCAATTACTATATTCTTATTTATATTTTAGCGTTAACAGCGCCTCTATTGGCATTTATCANCTACCGCCAATATTAAAATTTACATTTTAAGTGCGGATTTACAAAGACTTTACAATATATATATAACAGCAGTCATAAGAAATTTAATTAAAATTGTCTTCAGAATTTCGACGTTGCTGGCTGGACATTCCAGTGAAGTTTGCGCGGGAAGACATTGTCTTAAGAATCCATGATCTATTTCATCTGCAGACTCAATTGAGTGAAGCCTACTTCTAGCAGGTAAATTGACCTAACATTTTTATGTAACCATAACTTTTTATGATTAGAATCTTCTTTTATAGTTAAATTTTTTAAAAATAGTAATATTCTTATGATTATACAAGTCGATTTAATTGTGAAATGCGCCTTACAAGAGCGCTGCGTTTATGAGTAGTGTTCGTATAAGGCACATTTATTGTAAATTTTTTAATTCAGACCGTATGAAAATTTCATTTTAACTTACTTGTTAGTGCTACGGTTCAGTAAGCACTAATTGGTCATCGAGCCTGATGTCGATGCTATAAAAAGGTTAAGTTGAAGC
>NW_019384486.1:581597-594064 GCF_000671375.1 Centruroides sculpturatus
TAGGGTACGTTCGTAAAGTCGAACGAGTTAAACGAGAATGACGTCATCGTTATTCTTATTTAGTTAGACTTTTCGAACGATTCGTTTATAACTAAATGGATGTTTCTAAAATCGAAGATATGAATGTTGTTAGTGCAGCCTTATCCGAAATATTTTTCTTAAATTTCTTCGGGTGGACAGTTATTTCAATCATTTCACCTTTTAATTCACAATTTAAACACTCGAGTAGATTTAGAAACATCGATATCGTCGGCCGCTATTTTCTTAACGAAGTGAACTAACTCTTTCCTTCGTGAACTTCGTTAGAGTTTCGTTCAAAACGTTATCACCGCAGAGCATGCGCACTGGGCGAGACTACTACTATTCGAACGATTCGTTACTAACGCGTTTAACTCGTTTGACTTTACGAACGTACCCATAATAAATTAATTTGGTATAAGGCATCCCAATATGCATTTTGCCCAGGCTTCCGTTACCCTCTGAGCGGCCCGATAATCCATATACTTTCTTGAAATATACAGTAAGTACCACTAGCAACATCGTAACTTAATATAGTGGACATGTTCTGCTTATGGATATATGTAAATGTGAGTTAAAATAAAAAATGAATTAATTTAAGCATTATTTTATTTCATTTTTTAAATGAATTTTTTTTCTTTAACAGAATTCAATAGCAAATGCTTTAAACATCTGAAGAACACTTAAGTGTATAGAAGAGGAATATCTGGAGTAAATGAAACATTAACCTAATTTTGGCATACCACATTACTCGATTTTTAACTTTTTAACTATATTCTACTTACTTGTTAGTAATGAATTTTGAAATCGTGTCGTACTTCGAGTACATGTGGTATGCTTATAAACAGTTGAGTTTAAATGACAGCTTGGTTAGTGTGGTGTTCTCCGACAAGCGTACTTGAAATATCTAATAAGTTGTCTGTTTCATCCAATTTCTTATAATATATTGCTTTCATTTATATAAAATTAACATGTTTTGTTATAATTCCATAATAAGGAAAGTTATTTTCGCTGTTAGAAGGATAAAACATTAACTTATTCACGTGGCCAGATCATGGCTTGATACCCTATTAGGGTTACACTTAATATTTCTAAATCATGACTATTGGGGCATCTTCGGCAGTGTTGCTGATCTTGTTCCTGATCGTGTTTTGCTATGGTTTGATTTGGTCGTCAACAATAAACAACAAGCAGAAGAAATAACTGGATCCCCATACAAAGCCATACTAGAAGCCAAGGCTAAAGTTAAAAAAATCAAGAACTTGCAGAAGAACAATGGATTTGGAGAAATTGGATTCGAAGTTCACTAAAAGAAAGGGGCAGAAAAGTCCTAAAGAACCGGAAAATGACGATGTAAATACTTATTGCATATATTGCAATGAACAATATGGAATTACTCAGGAAAAGTGGATTATGTGCTACAAGTGTGAACTGTGGGCTCATGTGGACTGTACAGAAAATGAGTTGGTTCAATTTATTTCCGATGTGTATGGCATAAACAATTTGATGTTAAGCATATTTCATTACTACTGTTTGTTTGAGTTCACTAATTCATTTATATTGCTTTTAACTTGCATTAGAATGTTTTCAATTATTATCTGTTTGATTTTTTTTGTAATTAATTTTTGTTTACATTTTCTTTACTTAAATATATCTTTTAACTCGAATTTTGTTGTTATAATATTAAATAAATTTTTGGACTTGCATTTCTTTGATTTATTAGTGAATTCCAATTTGTACATTGTCAATAACACAAATTTATATACTTGTCTATCTTGCCCCATTACTGTTGCCAAAGTTGCCCCTATATCTATGCTGAAAGGGGCAACTTCGGAAACTGCTATCTTTTTTATAAAGTTATTATTCTTATGATTATTTTTATTTCCAAACTGATTTTAACCAGTTCTATAGTAAGGTAACATTCTAGTAAACAATAAACAAAGCTTTTCTTTCAGTTTATACAATATTTGTTACACTAAATTTAAATTATTCTTATCGTACCGAAGTTGCCCCATCCTCCCCTATACATGTAAACAATATACGTTTAAATTTAATTTCCGAAAGGGATGGAAAAATAAAGTTGTGAATTTATATTTAAAGTACTGTACTCACCTACAGACGAATATATTGCACTACGATCTGTCTAGTCTCTAAAGATAGTCTCATTTTGTTTCAAAGAAAATTTAATTGACGAACTTGCCCGTATGCCGAACTATATTTTATATTTCAGTTCTAAAAAATTAGCCTATATAGGGGAGGATGGGGTAACCATCCTCCCCTATATAGGCTAATTTTTTAGAACTGAAATATAAAATATAGTTCGGCATACGGGCAAGTTCGTCAATTAAANTATATATAATGTAAAGTATCTTATTATTTTTATTATAGGGTAAGGTGGTGCAAGATGGGGTCATGGGGTAAGACGGGGACGTCTGTTTATTTGTGGCTAATGTGATTTTATCTAGCTGTTATTTGGGGAACTAAATGTCAACCTCAAAAGGGAGATTGGGAAAAGAGAACGTCCAATCGCTCTCTTTATTTGGAAGCAAGATACGTTTTTCATGTTTCAGCAATACTTCATCTAATTTTATGCCTGCTAAAAAGTTTCTACAAAGTCAGTATCATTGTGAACTTTTACATGAAGATATTATGGTATTCGAAGTAACCTTTAAGACTGTAATTCTTTAGTTTTGAAATGAAGTTTACCTGTGTTTGCAGTCAGTATGAAAAGTGTAATTTGGGGACAAGATGGGGCTAGACTCAGTCTAACCCCAGGTTGACCATGAATATGGCCTATGAATCCAGAAAAATTTTTGGAGGCAGACTTTATTGCCGCAGAGAGGACAAACATGCCCCTTCAGCAAGGGTAAGCCTAACAAGAAACAAAAGACAAATGGCACAGAATGCCTCTATTGTGGAGGGTTATACTCTGTATCTACAGAGAGTCGGGCTAAATGTAGCCGTAGTGATAAATGGGCACACTGTTCTTGTGCCAATATTAAAGAAAACGACAGTTTAACCATTTTAATTTGTCCTTCTTGTATATAAAAATAATATCCCCCATCTTACCCCATGGGTGGGGCAAGATGGTGCATTTACATAAAATTTTAAAATATTAAATTTTCTTATTTTTAAAAACGTTTTTCAAAAATTAAATTTTGTATTATATTGATATACCACGTATTACCACATGTTGTAGTTGTTGAGAATAAAAAAATTATTGTTCTCATCAAAGTGATTGCCATCTTATGACTTTTCAAACCTTAACGTTCTCATCTTGCCACACATTCCCCTATATGCTAGTCCCATATTCTGATCAAAATATCAATGGGTATCTTAAGATACCAATTGATATTGATATATATTGATGTTTTATTAGAATAACTTATATTAATTCATATACTTTGGTAGCAGTGCTATCCGCCTTTATTAGAGTCATATTAGAAACTTTTATTAGAAGTAGTCAGTGCCAGATTTGCACATAAGTGAAATAAGCCGCATCTTAGGGTCTCGCATTATGAGTCTTTAGCTTCGGGCCTCAGATTTAACATTAATCATTATTTGATGGAGAAGAAGAGCTTCTAATATAGTATTAGCTTAGGACCACAAGTCTAAAGCCTAGGTCCCACTCAAGTCAGGTTTCCACCTGCCGAAAAATACAGAAGAAAAGATTTGCCACAAATCGAACATTCCACATTTGTGAAAAACGAAATCGATACTCAAACAGAATTTTTCTATATTTTCTGTTTCCGTTTTTCGTCGCAATTTTTCTGTAAGTTCAGCCCTAGAAGTAGGAAACTTATTTTTTGATAAAACATTATTTAAAACACTAAAATCATTGAGTAAACAGTGAATGAAAATTAATTTCGCAGGTAACTTTGTCGTTAACGAAAACAAAACTAAAAGTGTGTCACTACAGAGCTCGAATTTTTTGTTCGTCGGCAGAAAATATATGAAATCCGAATTTGGATTACAAAAAGCGATATAGGGGTATTGAAGTATGAAAAGAGCTATCTGTATGCATTGAATTATGCATAGTTTGAAACTATAGTCAAAGACAAAAGGATTAATCTGATTCAATTGTATACCAATCTTAAAAAATGCAGTAACGAGTTGCTTAACTTTTCAGGCAACATTTGATGTGCCATCTGTTATGATATTTTATTAAAAAACTTTTTAACTATTATAAAATAGTATAAAGCTTAAATTTGAGAGTAGGGATGGGTTTTATAAAAATAATTGTAAATGCTAATAACAAATAAAAGCTCATTAATTAAGTCTGACCCTACTGGAGATACACACGACCATCTTTATCTCCTCACCTCTCGACTTTTATTCACCAAAATTTAATAGCATCAATACATAAACACTCCCTGCAAAATTTCAGAAAATTTCGACAAAAAGCACTGGAGTTATTAAGCTTCAAAGAGGGTTAACAGATAAACCTCCTAATATCTAATACATAAACCTCCCTGCAAAATTTCAGAAAATTTCGACAAAAAGCACTGGAGTTATTAAGCTTCAAAGAGGGTTAACAGAATCGTGCTCTCCCACACAATAATATCCATACATACAGAAAAAACGCGAATTGTTTTTGCATTTCTCGACGTTTCAAGGTCCCCTGAGTTCAAAAATATAAAAATCTTGGAGAGAGTCATTTTTTGCCATACTTTCCCTCTGTTATGTACTGTACGGTATAACAATCGGGAAAGTATCAGGGAATATAACTTTGATAAATTTTTATGCTAAACAAAATAGAAGAATCAGATTAAAATGGGGACATACAATGTAATTTATATATGCAAATCAAGTTCTTTTAGTTTTTAACGCGTTTTTATTTATAAAATAAAATGAAGATAAAAAGAGTGATTTAAAATAACTGAAATTAGTATTTTTAAATATTTACATTAGCACTTTAAAAACATTAATAAAATACATATATTAATATTTAGATAAATTGAAAGACAAGGTTGAAAGTAATGTCTCACATCATTCTAATTTACGTTTATCTAAAAATATTTTATAAAATTAAGATATTTATTTTTTAATCAAGATTTTTAAATATTTATTAAAATATTATTGAATAGGGCCTATATTAGGGTAAAACTCTAGAATATACACGTGCATTTAGAACACTCGGTTACTTCAAACAGCACAATGTCAGCCAAGTCCTAGTTGAGTTTATAGAAAAATATAATAAAGAAAAAGGAGTAAATGGTCCCAAAATTTTTTGTATGGTCATTATAGTGTTAATATGTACTTAATCCTGAGAAAAGAATATAAATTTATATAGGTCACTTTAACTAAATACTATTATGCTACATTATTCAGCAATTTGTAAATTTACATAATGGTTTCAATATTATTATTATTCAGTTAACACATTATATTAATCAGCTGCAACGGTTTATAATTGTGTTAATATAGTAATATTTCTGCTTGAAAGTATATTTTTATAAATTATTTTTAAAATTTTTCACACGATTCTGTTTTATTTGTTGTATTAAATTCAAAAATTTCTTTATAAGTAAACAAAACATTATCTAGGCAACCTACATTTTTTCAAGTATTAGGCACTTAGCGCGCCATTGAAATCAAACTAGTGAAACTATGTTAAGAAAAATTCATTTGCCTATAATAATACACACTATAATAAAACCATCATTAGAAAAACATCAGTGACTCTCTTAAGGTTCGATTTTGAAGCTTAGCCCATATTTCAATACATATTTGGTTCATAGTTTGAATTTTTTAACTTTACGAACATTTCCGTACTTTTTCAGTTAAACGATTTGTATACGTTTTATAATATATTTCATCATTGAGAATGTTTGCTGACAATAGTACTTTCGGTATAACGTACTACTGTACTACTGTGAGTAAACATTCTCAGTTAAAATAGTAAATGCGACTTTTTCATACGATAACATACTTGTTCATTCCATGTTTCAATTAGTACAAGGTCTGTTCAAAAAGTATCGGACCTTTGGTCGGCAAAAATAAATTTATTGACTTTGAGGTACAAAACCCTAATCCCCTTCAAAGTAGTCTCCTTGGTAATGTATACACTTCTCCNTATAAATTATATTATTATTAAAATATTTTAATAATTTTTTTTATTAAAGTACTGAAAAAATTTCACTGATTATCTTTCCTAGGCCGTGTCACCAAAAATCCTTCTGCGTGCCACAGGTTTACGACCACTGACCTAGACTTTAGCTTTTAATATATCGAGACATTCCAATTTTCAATCCTGACTAAGCGCTGATCTCAACGTTCGGTAAAACTCGTTCCTTTTTTCAACGTTGAAGTTGTGCTGTTGTCAACGTTGACTCAACACACTCAGCACTCAATAGATATGTTGACCGCTACTTTCCAATGAATTGTGGGTAATTGGTGCGACATTTGAATGGAATCCATCTTGCTGAGAATGGAATTATGGAAACTAAGCACTTCGTACTCGAAGTTGAAACATCATCGATTACATCAAATTGTTGGTTTCAACGCTCAACACTCGTGTTGAAAATTGGAATGTCCCGTATACTCATAAATTAATTTTTAACTGGATATTTAAAACAGAGAAAACATATTTTAAGTGAGAAATATTTAAGCCGAAGACATGAAATGAAAAAAATTATTCTTTATATTTTAAATTACTTATAACGGAAACTTTTGATGTTAAGTAGTAATACAATGTTAAATTTAGCATAAGTTTAGTGTATTACTTTCCCGGCTGTTATAAGTTATATAATGCTGCGTTCGCACACAATCCACGACTCACTTTGATCTCGATTTTAATTGTCGCCAGTCGTAAGTGGAACTGTTCGCACAGGCAGTCCGCTTGAGAAGAACCCAGCTATTGCACGCGATGATAAAACTGACATAACTATTAAGTCACGAACATCAACAAACAAAATGGAAGTTTTGATTAGAAATAAATACTTTTTCTTGCCATATATCTAATAATAGCCAGATCTCGTCGTCTCTCCAAATATATTTTTTTTTATTTCTCTGTTGATAGCCCCACACTTACTCTGCCGCCATTTTGTTTTTTCTCGCGTGCGTGGAATTGTGGGAACTCTCTTAGGACTGGATCTTGTTTTAAGAACTCTCTTGTGTCGAGCGATTGAACCTTGTTTCAGTCGAGATTGAAACTGTGGAGAGATGTCGCACGACAGCACAGTCGTGCTGTCGTGCTTGATCACAATCTAGATTGAAATGCTCAGTTCCAACGGGGTATAACAGGGAAAGTATGGCGATCGGTCAAAAAAATGACCTCCAAGATTTTTATATTTTTGGACTCAGACCTTGAAACGTCGAGAATTGCAAAAAAAAAATTTTTGTTATGGATGGTAATGTTTCTGTGGCCCACCAGTAGCCAAATGATAAAACCACTAAACACTGGTAGTTGATCATGGGTTCGCTCCTCGCCAACGGGCGTGGAACTTCCCGGATTTTCTTCGCGTTTGTAACGCCTAAATAGGGGCCAGTTTTCCATAAAAGACCTCCCGGAAGCATTCCACCCTCGGCAGATCGAACACGTGTTTTTGTCATTATAATAATAATATAAAAAGATTTTGCATAACAGATGGCGCCACACATAATTTTAACTTTTTGCCGGGAAAGTTGTGCAACAGCAAAAATTTCTAAAATTTAATAATTAACTTAATTTTTTAATATGATTTACATTGATCTTTTTTAGCCTTTGTTCTAAGCTTTTTATACAGAATCTTAAAATAAACTTTTATTAAATACAGTATTATTTTTAAACTATCAGAAAATATAGACCTATTGTTGTTATCTAACTAGATTAGATGTTAACATCAATTATAAATCTTGCAATTAAGCGAAACGACTCAGTAAGCTCTTCCATAGAAAGAAGTAGAGAGAGAGAGAGACTCTTCCTCCTAACAGATGCTAAATAATTTTTTAAAAATTATTAAGGAAAATTTAAATGATATGCAAATATTAATATTGAAAATGTAAAAATAAATAAATAAAGCCGGCAAGGGTTCTTGTTCGACTTTTCCAATACTCGAACAGATGGTTATGAGAACCATTAGGAAGTCATATAATTTTCAATTATACTATAATATAAAATGCAAGTAATAACAAAAGCTTAAGAGGATTAATTTTATCGACTTTTGACAAAAAATCTCCACTTAAAAATATTTAACTTTAAAAAAACACTATGACAATAGGTAGTTTAAAAAATGGTATGTGGCGCCATCTGTTACGAGATGTTATTAAAAAATAACTTTTTATTATTACAAATTTTTGTGAAAATTTTAGAAAGACATAACTTTCAGTTTAAGATAAGTTTTTAAAAGTATTGTAAATGCCAATAACGAGCAAAATTTTCATTAAGTCCGACACTCTTCGACCTTTAACCATCAAAATTTAACAATATTAATGCCCCTTATATAAAAGTTACCATGACAAATTTCGTTTCTTAACTTTTCCTCATCCCGAGACATTAAACGTAACGCCAACATATGCACACACAAACAACCACATCAGTGAATTTTCCCTGCTTTTGGACATTTTTAGGTTCAGGGGGTCTCGAAATGTCGAATCGAAAAACCCGGAGTGTCAAATTTGATACGATTACAATACTTTATTTACATATTACGGGAAAACAACAAACACAATTTATGTCCCGGGTGTTGCAATTTCATATCTCTGTTTCATTCATTATCAAAATCTATATATTTGTAAATAGAAGCTTATCATAACGTCATTTGATATGAAGTCCGTTGCTGAAAGTTATTAATGTATTAAGTCTAGGAATCTTTATCAGATTGCAACATGCTGCAATTGATACAATTTACGCTGAGCTTACATATAGAGCGATCGCGAAATATGAGGGATATCATTTAAAAAATACTAGGAACTTACTAGAAGACATAAGCTTATTAATTTTATATTTCATATATAATATATATATATATGAAATAGCTAAGTGAAGAGTGATAAGAAGTTTATAGTTTCTTTAAAATTCTTATGACATATTCTATATAATCCGAAAATAGTTTCCTAAAAGCAAATGCCTGAATGGTTTTTAGTACAAAATAAAAAAAGCTGTGTTCTCCAAGTCAATAGATAGAGAATAAAAATCTGTAAATTAAAATTTAAACATAATGATAGCGAGGTGTGCAAATGCAAAAATACAATATAACATATGGACTATAAATAAGTTAAACATACTCTATGTACTATACTACAAATAATAAAAATTATGTATATAATAAATAAGATAAATAAAAGTACAAAATATAGATTGAGAGAATGTACAGTAAATAAACTCTTAAAACTCCTAATATATTATTGAAAGGAAAAATTATTACTGCGCCAAAGGATATTCTTGAGGTGATAATTATGCGAATATAGTTTCAAAGAAAATAACATCATTAAACCTACGAAAAAATGCAAAATGCTATAAACAAGTATAGAATTTCAAAAAGAAAATTCTGAAATATTTGTAGATACTGTAATGATATAAATTTCTATGAAATTTATTAAATGAAAAGTTGGTTTAGATACCGCAAAAAACGTTCTTTTAAAAAGCGATTTAACCCATTGCAAGGGCGTACCCAGGATCCCAGGATCTGTACTAGAGGGGGGTAATTTATATTAGTTTGATTTATACTAAATTGTGCTGTGTGTCAATTACTACACTTTAATTTTTCTTATAGGAGGGGCAGCTGCCCCCACCTGCTGCTCGCTGGGTACGCCCTTCACCCATTGTGAATGTAGGTGAATACTGAGAAGTGGTTATTTTTTGTTTCATTTTTAACGGATATAAAATTATTAACTCCCACAACCTAACACATTTAACTTAAGAAACCTATCAGATTATGTTTAGAATACTTCCAAAACAAAGTGTATATTACGTTTTTGTTAAAATGTCAACATTCCTGCCAGAAAACAAGATAAAATTTAAATGAAACAAAAATTTTGCATAAACTTTCATTGATTTTTGTGCAATTTATTTGAAAAATAAGCTCCTTATATTACATTATTATTCGAAAACAAGAACAGACGCGATAATGCAAATATTAAGTACAAGGACGAATTAAACAAAAGGTAATTAAATAAAAATTTAAAAAATGGTGCTATAAAATCCAGTAAACATAAAAAAATTATGTAAAATTTAGATTTTATGTATTTATATTAAAATAATTACAATGTATCGCATAGGTCTACAATAGAAATTTTTATTTAATTCAGATTAATTTATTAAAAAAATTATAGGTAAAGACTAATATTTTTAAATAACACATGTTTTGTTGTGTAACGATTATTTTATTTAACTAAGCAACAAATGTATATTTAAAAAACAAACAAAAGCTGTTTTGTTTCTTTTAAATATAATAGGACCTCAGAAAGGTAAGTTGCCCGGATATCTCATGACCTCCGAAAGGTTCTGGTTTAATTCCATCTTTTATTACCATAATCCTCATTTAACTTGACTTATAACAGTACAGAAAGCAGGCAAACTTATAAACTCAATTAAACTTATAATTTACCACTCTAAAACGAATTAAATCTAATCTAATCATATACAAATCTATGTTTTAACTATAAATTAAGTACTGTATATTCAAAAGAATTCCAATTAAAGCAAAAACTATTAGTTTAAATTAAATCCATCGTTTACAACTGTGATCCTTATTTAACTCGACCTTTAAATGCACTTATAACTTAAATATTAAAAGTAACGGAATTTGTTATAAAATTCAGTTAAACATATAATTTATCAAGATATAAGGGACAAAATCACACATAAATTTAAATTTTTAGCTTTAGATTAGCTGTTTAAGGAATATGAATTGCCGAAGTTTTCAGCTGATACGTTTCACTAGCCGAAAATGTGTCATATATCAAAGCATTGAATGATATATTACTTTAACTTTTATGTAAACAATGATATAGAATACCATCAAGATTTAAAAAAATCAGATAAATTTTGCTGATTTGATTAATCAATTATCAAAAAAAAATCTGTTAACGTCTGGCGATATTTTTTACCTTAAAAAAAATTCAAATTACAAATTAACCCGAACTTTCGCCCGACATTTTTGGGGATAACGGTTAAATTTATTTTATAATTTTAACGTTTAAATATTAATCCGTGGATTAATTAATTAATCAATAGTAGAAGAATTTAGGACGAAACAGGAGGAATAAAACACTTCCAAACAGCAGATCATCTGTTGAGAGACTGAATATCAACCCAATGTGACTGCCATATCATACTTTTATCGTTGCGCGTGAACTATTTCGTCAACAAACGATAAACAAGTAAAAAATGGGAGTAATACAAAATAAAACTTAAATATTAATAAAAAAAAATTAACAAAAATGTAAAAAATATCTTAATTACATAAATATAATATTTAAAATCCTTAAAAACTACAAATAAAAAGTGCGGATTGATACATACACGGTGTGGTTGGCAGTAATGAGGTCTTTGGTCGCCATCTTGATTCGAGCGAAACAAAAGCTGTTTTAGACAAAACGTCTTGAAAATTTATTTTTTTGACACTCTGAAGTGCATTTATTTACAATATTACTATGTATTATCCGTTGACGCGTCTATATTCGTAGCCATGGCCGATAGGAGGAAATTGCAAGGTAGGAATGAAACTCTAAACTTTATTGGTATACTATGATCAGTTAAGCCTAAGGAGTTTATTATACAAAAATTTTAAGTTTATATTTTAAATACTAATTTATTTTTTCTATTGTTTTGATTAATGTACATCGTATAAACAATTTGGACATTGCGCCATAACAATGACATTTCGGAAGAATCAGTTTTCTTGATGAGAATCCATGTCCAATGAGACATCCAATGAGACAAAAACATCTTTTTTGGGTCCGAGATGGTCACGATTTTCATCAGAAAAATCCATTATTATACATTGTCAATAATGGAATCGTATCATTTAATATATAACTTCTATTTTTATTTTCGTTTCCATCTTTCTTGTAATTGTTTCTTTACTATTATTTACTCATTTACGATTATAGGATGAGAAATGGGAACGAACGTGAATCGAACTTGTTTGTTCCAATTTATAAAACTTTAATAGGGATCCTTTATAATACATTTTCTTCTTGTTAATATATACATATATGTATATAAAGTGTCAGAAATGTTTTGTTTATGTTAAAATTTTTTAAGTATATACACTTAAAATTCAATAAAAGATACGACCATTTTACATATTTCTACATAGGATTTATAATAAAATCTATCATTTTTAACATGTTTTTAATAATTGAAAATAAATGTCTGTTATTGTGCTTTATATATATATATATATGTATGTGAGTATAACAGATATTTAAACACTTAAAACTTAAAAGATTAAAGATTTGATCATTTTAAATTTTGTAATAAAATATATATTTTAATATCCTCTCTTTATTTGGAAGCAAGA
>NW_019384486.1:595457-613992 GCF_000671375.1 Centruroides sculpturatus
CCCGACATGGGATTCAATTAGAGTTCTTTTTGATTACAGAGATATTTTCATTTTAATCATATTTTTATATGGTTCTGATTTGAATATTTGTATAGAAATTTTATTTAAAAATGGACAAAATTTAATTTAAATATAAAATTTGATTACACTAACTAGATTCAGAAGATAAAATGAAATATAGTATAAAATTTAAATTAACTTTACAATTATTAATGGCTGTTAATAGGAAATTAAGAACTCAAAATTATTGTATCAAATGTTATAGAATGTAAAAATGCAGTTTCAAACTTAAAAAATTTAAATCTGCCAACTATTATGAAACACTTTCAGACTGAGCCAATTCCAACTACTAGTTGATGACAAAACTATCACAAATATTTGGTATAACAAAACATTATATATATAAAATGTAACAGGCTTACCTACTATATTTTGCATTATGTATAAAATTTAGAAATAATTTAAATTAAAAAAAAAAGTTAAATATTTGAAATTATTTAAGCAAGAAATGATAATTGAAATAAATTTACTCAATTTGAAATATTTACTTAGTAAATTAAGTAAATTATTTCCTATAATGAAATTATAGGAGTTATTTATAAAATAATAATATAATTGTTAAGTAACACTTTTTACAAAATGTTGAACAATTGTTCTTTTATGTTGATCTGATAACATATCAGTTTAGCTTAAACTTGCCTAATTTTATGACAGTTGTTATTTTAATGGATAACAGGAATAACAATTCTGTTTTGTAATCTGTAAAATTATTTATTAATTAGAGGTTTTAACAGAGCTGAAACTTAATTTACTTACCAGTAATAATGTCTCAAAAATATATACCAGAGGAGTTAACTTTTGGAAGAATTGATTTATTAATTTATTTGCTAAATATATTCAAAATTTTCTGGAAATAAATTAATATATCAACAGATGATTTTTATTTAAATATGAATGTAGTTGATATTTTTTTCTTAAATGCTAATGCTGAGATGTTGTCAAATTAAATTATTGTTATAAATTGACATATAAATTAATAGAGGAAAACTAGTGGCTACTTTTAATCAATATATCACTAACAAAAAGCTGTAAAATTTATTTCAAAATAGAGCTGTTAATTTGTAGAAATCTATATTAGTATTACTGACAGAAAGTTAGAAAGTAATTGTATAGTTATGAATATTATTTATTATCAATTTGATTTTGGCTTTAATAAAGTTATGTACTCTGAAAATCACTGCTAAATTATTATTGAAATTTTAAAGATATTTTTTGATTTATCAATAAGTTTTTGTAGTATACATACTATAAGTATTCAAATGTTCAGTTTTGTTACAGGTAGTAAAACTTCTTCCTTTCTAAAAAATTAAATATTAAATCAAAAACATGTTATAAAAAATAATTTTATTTAATAAAGGAAGATATTTGTAATTGAATTTCCTGCTTTGAATTTAAATTTCAGCTTGAAAACACAATAGAAATGATATTTGCTTTAATTTGGAAACATCAAATAGTTTTAAGTTTTGTAACTAAAAACATAAAGAATTGGAATTACAGGATTGTTTTCTTAATATACAGTGTCAGTTATGTTTAATTCAAGATGATACATTATTTATTTATTTATAATATTTTGCATAATTTTGTTACAATAGAATTAAAAGTAAAAATTTTTTAAGAGGTTATACAGGGCGATTTTTTAATTCATACAAAACTTTAAAGTTTAATAACTTTTCAACTGAATGAGATAGAAATAAAATTCAAAAAGTACTATATAGTAAAATGTTTACATTTTTTATGTCTATGATTGATTAATGTTAACAGTCATTTTCAAAATGGTGGCATTCACTTTAGAATGTGTTTTTTGTAAAGAATTATTATCAAAATTTTAATTCTCCAATTGGTGTGCTATCATATTAGTGGAGTTACTGGATCATTCTTTGAAAAGAATGTTACTTCTGCTGCATATGTTGAATTATTGGAAAAGAAGTTTTATTCCTTGTTGGGCATAAACATTGTTGAGCTTGTTTTATGCAAGATGGTGCTTAAACTTTGCTGTAAAGACTTTTGAATACTTGCTTTGTATGATGGTGCATAAAGGCCCCATCATACAAAGCAAGTATTCAAAAGTCTTTACAGCAAGTTTGAGAAGTGTGTAATTGGATTAGATTACAAAGTTGGAGGTATGGAGTTGCTGCCTTGTAACCCTGACTTAGCTCCATAAAAAGAAATCATATGGGTTTATCTTAAAGATAGAGTATATCACAATGTTCCTACAACTGTTGCAGTGTTGCTGGACACAATAAGAAAATAAATAATGGAGATTCCAAGAAAAACCTTTATTACTGTTATTGTGAATGTTTCAAAAATTGGTTAAAAATTGTTATTACAAACAAAGGTAACCATTTTGAAAAATCAATTCATTAAATGGCAATAAATTCTGTATAATATGCTTTTTGAATTTTCTTTTTATTTTATATAGTTGAAAATTTATTAAAGTTTATAGTTTTGCATGAATTAAAGATCATCCTGTAAAAAAAATTTTTTAAAAACTTCAATTGTTGATACTGAATACTACCATCGATTTTTATCTATAACAGCATTTTATCAGAGACAAAAACTACTAAGGGTTACAATTGTTAGTCTTTATTACACAATGCACTTCAGGTGCAAAATTTTGTTTCACTTGCACCCCTCTTAGTAATTGGCACTTTTTGAAAAGTGCCAATTAAGAAATATCAAGTTGTTTTCCCACTTACCAAAGTAAGAAAAGTTAACCGACGGTTAATAGGCTTATATAAAATATATATTACCTGAAGAGAGGTGCAAGTGAAACAAAATTTTGCACCTGAAATGCATTGTGTAATAAAGACTAACAATTGTAACCCTTAGTAGTTTTTGTCTCTGATAAAATGCTGTTATAGATAAAAATCGATGGTAGTATTCAGTATCAACAATTGAAGTTTTTAAAAAATTTTTTTTACAGGATGATCTTTAATTCATGCAAAACTATAAACTTTAATAAATTTTCAACTATATAAAATAAAAAGAAAATTCAAAAAGCATATTATACAGAATTTATTGCCATTTAATGAATTGATTTTTCAAAATGGTTACCTTTGTTTGTAATAACAATTTTTAACCAATTTTTGAAACATTCACAATAACAGTAATAAAGGTTTTTCTTGGAATCTCCATTATTTATTTTCTTATTGTGTCCAGCAACACTGCAACAGTTGTAGGAACATTGTGATATACTCTATCTTTAAGATAAACCCATATGATTTCTTTTTATGGAGCTAAGTCAGGGTTACAAGGCAGCAACTCCATACCTCCAACTTTGTAATCTAATCCAATTACACACTTCTCAAACTTGCTGTAAAGACTTTTGAATACTTGCTTTGTATGATGGGGCCTTTATGCACCATCATACAAAGCAAGTATTCAAAAGTCTTTACAGCAAAGTTTAAGCACCATCTTGCATAAAACAAGCTCAACAATGTTTATGCCCAACAAGGAATAAAACTTCTTTTCCAATAATTCAACATATGCAGCAGAAGTAACATTCTTTTCAAAGAATGATCCAGTAACTCCACTAATATGATAGCACACCAATTGGAGAATTAAAATTTTGATAATAATTCTTTACAAAAAACACATTCTAAAGTGAATGCCACCATTTTGAAAATGACTGTTAACATTAATCAATCATAGACATAAAAAATGTAAACATTTTACTATATAGTACTTTTTGAATTTTATTTCTATCTCATTCAGTTGAAAAGTTATTAAACTTTAAAGTTTTGTATGAATTAAAAAATCGCCCTGTATAACCTCTTAAAAAATTTTTACTTTTAATTCTATTGTAACAAAATTATGCAAAATATTATAAATAAATAAATAATGTATCATCTTGAATTAAACATAACTGACACTGTATATTAAGAAAACAATCCTGTAATTCCAATTCTTTATGTTTTTAGTTACAAAACTTAAAACTATTTGATGTTTCCAAATTAAAGCAAATATCATTTCTATTGTGTTTTCAAGCTGAAATTTAAATTCAAAGCAGGAAATTCAATTACAAATATCTTCCTTTATTAAATAAAATTATTTTTTATAACATGTTTTTGATTTAATATTTAATTTTTTAGAAAGGAAGAAGTTTTACTACCTGTAACAAAACTGAACATTTGAATACTTATAGTATGTATACTACAAAAACTTATTGATAAATCAAAAAATATCTTTAAAATTTCAATAATAATTTAGCAGTGATTTTCAGAGTACATAACTTTATTAAAGCCAAAATCAAATTGATAATAAATAATATTCATAACTATACAATTACTTTCTAACTTTCTGTCAGTAATACTAATATAGATTTCTACAAATTAACAGCTCTATTTTGAAATAAATTTTACAGCTTTTTGTTAGTGATATATTGATTAAAAGTAGCCACTAGTTTTCCTCTATTAATTTATATGTCAATTTATAACAATAATTTAATTTGACAACATCTCAGCATTAGCATTTAAGAAAAAAATATCAACTACATTCATATTTAAATAAAAATCATCTGTTGATATATTAATTTATTTCCAGAAAATTTTGAATATATTTAGCAAATAAATTAATAAATCAATTCTTCCAAAAGTTAACTCCTCTGGTATATATTTTTGAGACATTATTACTGGTAAGTAAATTAAGTTTCAGCTCTGTTAAAACCTCTAATTAATAAATAATTTTACAGATTACAAAACAGAATTGTTATTCCTGTTATCCATTAAAATAACAACTGTCATAAAATTAGGCAAGTTTAAGCTAAACTGATATGTTATCAGATCAACATAAAAGAACAATTGTTCAACATTTTGTAAAAAGTGTTACTTAACAATTATATTATTATTTTATAAATAACTCCTATAATTTCATTATAGGAAATAATTTACTTAATTTACTAAGTAAATATTTCAAATTGAGTAAATTTATTTCAATTATCATTTCTTGCTTAAATAATTTCAAATATTTAACTTTTTTTTTTAATTTAAATTATTTCTAAATTTTATACATAATGCAAAATATAGTAGGTAAGCCTGTTAAATTTTATATATATAATGTTTTGTTATACCAAATATTTGTGATAGTTTTGTCATCAACTAGTAGTTGGAATTGGCTCAGTCTGAAAGTGTTTCATAATAGTTGGCAGATTTAAATTTTTTAAGTTTGAAACTGCATTTNTCTGTATAATATGCTTTTTGAATTTTCTTTTTATTTTATATAGTTGAAAATTTATTAAAGTTTATAGTTTTGCATGAATTAAAGATCATCCTGTAAAAAAAATTTTTTAAAAACTTCAAGGGTTGATACTGAATACTACCATCGATTTTTATCTATAACAGCATTTTATCAGAGACAAAAACTACTAAGGGTTACAATTGTTAGTCTTTATTACACAATGCACTTCAGGTGCAAAATTTTGTTTCACTTGCACCCCTCTTAGTAATTGGCACTTTTTGAAAAGTGCCAATTAAGAAATATCAAGTTGTTTTCCCACTTACCAAAGTAAGAAAAGTTAACCGACGGTTAATAGGCTTATATAAAATATATATTACCTGAAGAGAGGTGCAAGTGAAACAAAATTTTGCACCCGAAATGCATTGTGTAATAAAGACTAACAATTGTAACCCTTAGTAGTTTTTGTCTCTGATAAAATGCTGTTATAGATAAAAATTGATGGTGGTATTCAGTATCAACCCTTGAAGTTTTTTAATTTTTTAAGATGATTTTTTAAAAATGATTTTTTTAAAGAAATATAAAAAAAACTCCACCATAAGTAAATATTTGTTACTTATACAAGATAATTATTTTGCATTTGCAATTCTAAAAATTTGCATGAATAATTTTTAAATAGAATATGAATTTTTAAACTAAATTGTTTGCTTTTATATTATATATTAAAATATTTAAATTAATTTTTTCTAATTTAATATAATTTTGTACTTTTTTAAAAATTGCTAAAATTTATTAACAATAGAATAATATTGCATAGTGCTGGGGTTGGAAACCTTTTTGTTACTAAGACACAATAAAAATTTTAAAAACCATCGAGGACACAGAGTTTAATTCTTGAAAAAAAAATCACAATTTTGTAATAAACAAAATAATTGTTTTGAAATATGTATATTTATACAAAATAAAGATTATACATGCATGTAATAACTAAAAAAATGAAAATTAAAAGTACATACATAAAACCACCCAAAATCAAATTAAATAAAATTACAAGTACAGGTAACCCCCATATAACATGGGAGTTACATTCTAAAAAATTGCCATGTTATGCGAATCCGTGTTATACGAAACAAAGAACTAGTGTGAAAAAAGTGGTTAGGTTCCTAAAATTAAAAAATATGCTGTTAAATCCTTATTTAAATCAGATTTATTATTCATTTTTTTCATAGGTAAAATATTTATTATTTAAGTAAATATTTTACCAGAGGATTATTCATCCTATATGATGATCTCAGCATGAGCGTCATCAACTGGTAACAGTTTTTGGGTGCATTCGTTTAAATAGCGGTTGCTCTGCAACGGGAGTGCGCTGCTGTTTGTAGGCATTTAGGAATGACGGTGAAAGAAAGATGGCGGCTTTTGCACTATTGATAGTATCGTGATGGAGGAATCTATAATTCTAAAGTGAGCTTTTAGAGGCAAAAGAAGGGTCCCAATTATAAAATTTAATCATTAAATGGATTATTTGTTGAAAGAGCATTCAAAGTAGCCACGAAAACAATTAGAATGCTCGCGCAGGGGTATAAAAGAACACACCCTTTATTACATTTCATGTTGTACAAGGGTTTTACCCAATTTCCGAACTGTGTTAGAGTGAATCCATGCTATAAAAGCGTCGTGTTATACGGGGATGTTCCCAATTCTCGAATTGTGTTAGAGTGAATCTGTGCTATAGAAGTGCCATGTTATACGGGGGTTACCCGTACATACTAGCAGACCTGGCCATGTGTTGCTGTGCCTCAAAATGTATCTATTAAAAATGTATTATACTTCCCCTGTGGGGGAATTTCGAAAAATCCCTTTTTAGTATACATTTTCTTGATATACCCTATTAAAACAATCAAAAATGCAAAAAACTTTATCTAAAATAGTATAATACAAGCCCAATTCTTTACAGTAAGCCTTAATCTTGTCCCTCTCCCCCGTGGGGGAGAATTTCAACATCTAAATTATATAAAAACATGCACAAATTCGAATGCAGCGTTGTGTCAAAATTTCAAAGCACTCGGTGAAGAACTTTCGGAGATTTAAGATTTTGAACAAGCAAACATTACATTTTTATTTATATAGATTAATTCCTCTTTAAACATCAAATTACCTTAAAATTAATTCTAATATTTTTCTGATTAAAATGTATGCGGTCGTATCTCTGCTCTTAGCACGTAGTTGGATTGTGAGAAAATGTCGTTAAGAGAGCGTATCTCTTGTAAGTTTAATGTCTCAAACCAAAGTTTTGTTCTCAGAAATGTCTCTTGAACTATATGGCAATAGTCAACAAAAAAATATGGAATTGTAAATATGATTTAATTAATTTTTAAACTTTTATATCTAAATATTTCATAATTTTCTAGGTGAAAAATATTTGTTTAAGAAAAACTAAGACACACTAGTACAAAGTTAAAATTGTGCATGGCTCCATCTTTTATGAGATTTCATTAAAAAAATAACTTTTTATATTATTAACTCACTGGGGGAGGGAATTTTGACATATATATTATATAAAAGCATGCCCATATTCAAATGGAATGTTGTGTGAAAATTTCAAAGCAATTGGTGAAGAACTTTCGGAGATTAGTTATTAGGAACAAACAGACATTACATCTTTATTTATATAGATTAGTTTGAAACTAGTCAAAATGGATGACTTGAGCCACTTTCCAAATAAACAGCTTATATATAAAACAAGTCGCAGATTGTGCATGTGTGCACGCAGACACAAATTTAATTTTATAGATAATAGTTGAAAATAGGATTATATAAGAATTATTGTCTGTAATTTAACTTTGTCAGACTAATTAATTTCTTATATTTTTATCCACTGATGTATGGAAAGTAACTTTAATCATCAAAATATATGTATTAATTTTTTAGTGCTTTATTTAACACTGGACAGCAATGGGAAAGTAATTACACATAATTTGTTTTGAAGTATTTGTTTAGAAAGTATTAATAAAACTTTTAGTGAAGTTTCTAAATGAGTTTTAAATGTGATGTCTTATCATTACAACAAATGTAACAACAAACGTTATGTTTATCTTATACATTAATTTTCTCAAATATTGACTTGGTTAATAATAACATTTTATATCATATCTTCATCATTAAATGAGTATTTTTCTATTCTCACTTCCTCAGCCGTATCTTTACAAATATAAACAAAACACCAAACTCTTGCTGAGCTTATTATTACTTTAATTTCAAACGTTTTCAGCCCAATTTCAGTAGGCCATCTTCAAGAACTATTCGAATACAACTTTCGAATAACTTTTAAATTTAAACTTTTAACATAAACTGTAACTATTAACTATTTAACATATTTTTAAATATCACCGTAAACCATTAAATATTTAACTAAAAAATTTTTAACATATTATATGATAAACATAAATAATATAAAATAATAAAAATATATATAAAAAATATATAAAAAATAAAGCTTACTATAACAAAAATATACATTAAACCAGTACTACACAACTGCCATAATTTTACGGGTTTTTAATCCCCATTTCCTTTTCTATTATGTACTTCCATGCCGTTGGAAGAGCATTAGCATCCTTGGCGTTTAGACACTTGCTATTTATCTTACTCTTATAAATCTCCATTTTTTCTATGCCAAAGGCAATAGTCGGAGAATGGACCGGTTTAACAATTCGTGCCTCATCCCATTTAACACTTGCACCATCTGTTTGCGCCATGATTGCCAAGATAGTGTTGTTGTTCCNAAGATGGCGGCTTTTGCACTATTGATAGTATCGTGATGGAGGAATCTATAATTCTAAAGTGAGCTTTTAGAGGCAAAAGAAGGGTCCCAATTATAAAATTTAATCATTAAATGGATTATTTGTTGAAAGAGCATTCAAAGTAGCCACGAAAACAATTAGAATGCTCGCGCAGGGGTATAAAAGAACACACCCTTTATTACATTTCATGTTGTACAAGGGTTTTACCCAATTTCCGAACTGTGTTAGAGTGAATCCATGCTATAAAAGCGTCGTGTTATACGGGGATGTTCCCAATTCTCGAATTGTGTTAGAGTGAATCTGTGCTATAGAAGTGCCGTGTTATACGGGGGTTACCCGTACATACTAGCAGACCTGGCCATGTGTTGCTGTGCCTCAAAATGTATCTATTAAAAATGTATTATACTTCCCCTGTGGGGGAATTTCGAAAAATCCCTTTTTAGTATACATTTTCTTGATATACCCTATTAAAACAATCAAAAATGCAAAAAACTTTATCTAAAATAGTATAATACAAGCCCAATTCTTTACAGTAAGCCTTAATCTTGTCCCTCTCCCCCGTGGGGGAGAATTTCAACATCTAAATTATATAAAAACATGCACAAATTCGAATGCAGCGTTGTGTCAAAATTTCAAAGCACTCGGTGAAGAACTTTCGGAGATTTAAGATTTTGAACAAGCAAACATTACATTTTTATTTATATAGATTAATTCCTCTTTAAACATCAAATTACCTTAAAATTAATTCTAATATTTTTCTGATTAAAATGTATGCGGTCGTATCTCTGCTCTTAGCACGTAGTTGGATTGTGAGAAAATGTCGTTAAGAGAGCGTATCTCTTGTAAGTTTAATGTCTCAAACCAAAGTTTTGTTCTCAGAAATGTCTCTTGAACTATATGGCAATAGTCAACAAAAAAATATGGAATTGTAAATATGATTTAATTAATTTTTAAACTTTTATATCTAAATATTTCATAATTTTCTAGGTGAAAAATATTTGTTTAAGAAAAACTAAGACACACTAGTACAAAGTTAAAATTGTGCATGGCTCCATCTTTTATGAGATTTCATTAAAAAAATAACTTTTTATATTATTAACTCACTGGGGGAGGGAATTTTGACATATATATTATATAAAAGCATGCCCATATTCAAATGGAATGTTGTGTGAAAATTTCAAAGCAATTGGTGAAGAACTTTCGGAGATTAGTTATTAGGAACAAACAGACATTACATCTTTATTTATATAGATTAGTTTGAAACTAGTCAAAATGGATGACTTGAGCCACTTTCCAAATAAACAGCTTATATATAAAACAAGTCGCAGATTGTGCATGTGTGCACGCAGACACAAATTTAATTTTATAGATAATAGTTGAAAATAGGATTATATAAGAATTATTGTCTGTAATTTAACTTTGTCAGACTAATTAATTTCTTATATTTTTATCCACTGATGTATGGAAAGTAACTTTAATCATCAAAATATATGTATTAATTTTTTAGTGCTTTATTTAACACTGGACAGCAATGGGAAAGTAATTACACATAATTTGTTTTGAAGTATTTGTTTAGAAAGTATTAATAAAACTTTTAGTGAAGTTTCTAAATGAGTTTTAAATGTGATGTCTTATCATTACAACAAATGTAACAACAAACGTTATGTTTATCTTATACATTAATTTTCTCAAATATTGACTTGGTTAATAATAACATTTTATATCATATCTTCATCATTAAATGAGTATTTTTCTATTCTCACTTCCTCAGCCGTATCTTTACAAATATAAACAAAACACCAAACTCTTGCTGAGCTTATTATTACTTTAATTTCAAACGTTTTCAGCCCAATTTCAGTAGGCCATCTTCAAGAACTATTCGAATACAACTTTCGAATAACTTTTAAATTTAAACTTTTAACATAAACTGTAACTATTAACTATTTAACATATTTTTAAATATCACCGTAAACCATTAAATATTTAACTAAAAAATTTTTAACATATTATATGATAAACATAAATAATATAAAATAATAAAAATATATATAAAAAATATATAAAAAATAAAGCTTACTATAACAAAAATATACATTAAACCAGTACTACACAACTGCCATAATTTTACGGGTTTTTAATCCCCATTTCCTTTTCTATTATGTACTTCCATGCCGTTGGAAGAGCATTAGCATCCTTGGCGTTTAGACACTTGCTATTTATCTTACTCTTATAAATCTCCATTTTTTCTATGCCAAAGGCAATAGTCGGAGAATGGACCGGTTTAACAATTCGTGCCTCATCCCATTTAACACTTGCACCATCTGTTTGCGCCATGATTGCCAAGATAGTGTTGTTGTTCCCTTTACTAACATCATACATATGCTCCTTTAAACGAACTGCCAGGTTCCTTGTGGTTACGCCCACATAATCTTTTTCTACTCCTAATTGTTGATTTTCAAAAGGAATTCTATAAACCCCAGCTTTTTCCTTCATTCCTATCTTGTCCTTATCATTCCTTAGTAACTTGTAGATGTTCGGCGCTCTTTTATAAATAGATCTTGTGCTCTTATATTTACACAACTCTTCCATTATTCCTTCTACATTCCTGTTGTATGTAAATTTATTAAACCTATCTTTTGGCTTATTCCGTTTGTTTGTCCCTTGCTTGTAACCTTTGACCAAACCATTAATTGTAGATGTTTTGTATCCTAAACCTTTTGCAATATTCTTGATTCTGTTAATCTCGCTAATTCTATCTTGTACATTGGTGCAATATAAGAATGCTCTTTTAATAAGCGACCTAAACGAAGACATTTTGTATTTAATCGGATCATTAGACCATGCCGGGATATATAGTGGAGCATGTGTGGGTTTTAGATACACTGCCGTTTGTACATATCCTTGTTTGAATCTTATGTTAATATCTAAAAAATGGATATTTGTATGGCTTTTTTGTTCAAGCTTTAGTTTTAACCCATGCTTATTGTTATTTATCATACTTAAAAATTCCTCAATTCTTCGGTTATCCTTCCAAATTATCAACACGTCATCTACATATCTTTTGTATATTACAATGTCCTCCATGAATTTTCCTAGGACCTCCTTTTCTAGTTGACGTACCACTAATTCGCACAAGAGTCCCGACATGGGACTACCCATTGGGACTCCTTTTCTTTGTTTGTACACCGTCCCATTGAACGTAAAAAAGGACTGATAACACATCAAATCCGCCAATATATTTAAGTCCTCCATATACGCTGTTAATCCTGGATTATGCTGTACCATAAATTCAACAAGAGTATTGAAACAAGATGTTAAATTCATGGAAGGGTACATGCTTTCAAAATCCATAACCGTTCCTATTTCATCATTCATCAACGCCAAACCTTGTAATTCTTTTACCAACTTATTTGGATCCTGCGTCACATACACACTATCTTCCAAACTTTCATATATATACTTTTTTAATCTTTTCTCTAGTATAAAGGTTGGTGCACCGCATTTTTCAACCACCGGTCTAATTTCTTTGTTTTGCTTGTGCGTTTTTGCGAACGCAAAGATTCTGGGTAATCGGGGGCATGGGTTATGTGACTTTTTTAATAACGTCATGTACTTCGCGAGTGGCGTTTTTTCTAGCTTTTTAATCTTGTTGTTCGTTACTGTTACTATCTTTTCGTCTACGATATCACATTCCGTTTTCTTAATATAATCTTTAATGGCTTCATTATATCTTCCTCTTTTCATAATCACCATTTGTTTAGTTTTGTCAGCTTTTGTTAACACCAACTGATTTTTTGTTAGCCAATCTTTTGTATATTTTATATTTAACTTTTCTCTACAAAGCACCTCGTGTCTTTCCTTTTTTCTGAAAACCATCTTCCATCTAAAATAATCTCTTTCTACTTCATTAAGACCGGCCATACCTCTTTCCATTTCAGCCATTGTAGTTTCCCAATCGTTCTTGTTATTTGGAACGTAACTGGGTCCATTCTTTAACACCATCTCCACATTTTTTGGTACCTTAATCTGGTCCCATAGAATATAAGGTGGTACATTGCTTTTTCGCTCCATGGGAGTTTGTTGCTTTAAAATCCACCTTATTTTTTTGAAATATTTCTTTTCAAGGGTATTTGTTACCCTGTCCGTTAGTCTTACTACCTTATCATTGATTTCTTTTAACAATTGCGGATCTTTTTGATATATTGTATCTTCCAACTCAATACACTCCTTTAAAATTCTATATCTTTTGTTTTTTACAAGCTTAATAGATTTACGTAAACATGTCTCTTGGAATCTTCTTTTTAACATATAGCATTCTACCGGGATGCTAATCCTATGTATGGACATTGGAAATACTTTCTTTTCAGCACATTCCTTAAGGAAATTCAACTTGCAGTTAGTCTTAACCAGCTTCAAAGCAATCTTTCTATATACCTTATAATAACTGGCCGGTGCCGCCATTGCAACTATTATGGCAGTTTTGTAGTACTGCCATAATAGTTGGGCAGTACAAATTATGGCAGTTGTGTAGTACTGGTTTAATGTATATTTTTGTTATAGTAAGCTTTATATTTTTTATATATATTTTTATTATTTTATATTATTTATGTTTATCATATAATATGTTAAAAATTTTTTAGTTAAATATTTAATGGTTTACGGTGATATTTACAAATATGTTAAATAGTTAATAGTTACAGTTTATGTTAAATGTTTAAATTTAAAAGTTATTCGAAAGTTGTATTCGAATAGTTCTTGAAGATGGCCTATTGAAATTGGGCTGAAAACGTTTGAAATTAAAGTAATAATAAGCTCAGCAAGAGTATGGTGTTTTGTTTATATTTGTAAAGATACGGCTGAGGAAGTGAGAATAGTTGCAATGGCGGCACCGGCCAGTTATTATAAGGTATATAGAAAGATTGCTTTGAAGCTGGTTAAGACTAACTGCAAGTTGAATTTCCTTAAGGAATGTGCTGAAAAGAAAGTATTTCCAATGTCCATACATAGGATTAGCATCCCGGTAGAATGCTATATGTTAAAAAGAAGATTCCAAGAGACATGTTTACGTAAATCTATTAAGCTTGTAAAAAACAAAAGATATAGAATTTTAAAGGAGTGTATTGAGTTGGAAGATACAATATATCAAAAAGATCCGCAATTGTTAAAAGAAATCAATGATAAGGTAGTAAGACTAACGGACAGGGTAACAAATACCCTTGAAAAGAAATATTTCAAAAAAATAAGGTGGATTTTAAAGCAACAAACTCCCATGGAGCGAAAAAGCAATGTACCACCTTATATTCTATGGGACCAGATTAAGGTACCAAAAAATGTGGAGATGGTGTTAAAGAATGGACCCAGTTACGTTCCAAATAACAAGAACGATTGGGAAACTACAATGGCTGAAATGGAAAGAGGTATGGCCGGTCTTAATGAAGTAGAAAGAGATTATTTTAGATGGAAGATGGTTTTCAGAAAAAAGGAAAGACACGAGGTGCTTTGTAGAGAAAAGTTAAATATAAAATATACAAAAGATTGGCTAACAAAAAATCAGTTGGTGTTAACAAAAGCTGACAAAACTAAACAAATGGTGATTATGAAAAGAGGAAGATATAATGAAGCCATTAAAGATTATATTAAGAAAACGGAATGTGATATCGTAGACGAAAAGATAGTAACAGTAACGAACAACAAGATTAAAAAGCTAGAAAAAACGCCACTCGCGAAGTACATGACGTTATTAAAAAAGTCACATAACCCATGCCCCCGATTACCCAGAATCTTTGCGTTCGCAAAAACGCACAAGCAAAACAAAGAAATTAGACCGGTGGTTGAAAAATGCGGTGCACCAACCTTTATACTAGAGAAAAGATTAAAAAAGTATATATATGAAAGTTTGGAAGATAGTGTGTATGTGACGCAGGATCCAAATAAGTTGGTAAAAGAATTACAAGGTTTGGCGTTGATGAATGATGAAATAGGAACGGTTATGGATTTTGAAAGCATGTACCCTTCCATGAATTTAACATCTTGTTTCAATACTCTTGTTGAATTTATGGTACAGCATAATCCAGGATTAACAGCGTATATGGAGGACTTAAATATATTGGCGGATTTGATGTGTTATCAGTCCTTTTTTACGTTCAATGGGACGGTGTACAAACAAAGAAAAGGAGTCCCAATGGGTAGTCCCATGTCGGGACTCTTGTGCGAATTAGTGGTACGTCAACTAGAAAAGGAGGTCCTAGGAAAATTCATGGAGGACATTGTAATATACAAAAGATATGTAGATGACGTGTTGATAATTTGGAAGGATAACCGAAGAATTGAGGAATTTTTAAGTATGATAAATAACAATAAGCATGGGTTAAAACTAAAGCTTGAACAAAAAAGCCATACAAATATCCATTTTTTAGATATTAACATAAGATTCAAACAAGGATATGTACAAACGGCAGTGTATCTAAAACCCACACATGCTCCACTATATATCCCGGCATGGTCTAATGATCCGATTAAATACAAAATGTCTTCGTTTAGGTCGCTTATTAAAAGAGCATTCTTATATTGCACCAATGTACAAGATAGAATTAGCGAGATTAACAGAATCAAGAATATTGCAAAAGGTTTAGGATACAAAACATCTACAATTAATGGTTTGGTCAAAGGTTACAAGCAAGGGACAAACAAACGGAATAAGCCAAAAGATAGGTTTAATAAATTTACGTACAACAGGAATGTAGAAGGAATAATGGAAGAGTTGTGTAAATATAAGAGCACAAGATCTATTTATAAAAGAGCGCCGAACATCTACAAGTTACTAAGGAATGATAAGGACAAGATAGGAATGAAGGAAAAAGCTGGGGTTTATAGAATTCCTTTTGAAAATCAACAATTAGGAGTAGAAAAAGATTATGTGGGCGTAACCACAAGGAACCTGGCAGTTCGTTTAAAGGAGCATATGTATGATGTTAGTAAAGGGAACAACAACACTATCTTGGCAATCATGGCGCAAACAGATGGTGCAAGTGTTAAATGGGATGAGGCACGAATTGTTAAACCGGTCCATTCTCCGACTATTGCCTTTGGCATAGAAAAAATGGAGATTTATAAGAGTAAGATAAATAGCAAGTGTCTAAACGCCAAGGATGCTAATGCTCTTCCAACGGCATGGAAGTACATAATAGAAAAGGAAATGGGGATTAAAAACCCGTAAAATTATGGCAGTTGTGTAGTACTGGTTTAATGTATATTTTTGTTATAGTAAGCTTTATTTTTTATATATTTTTTATATATATTTTTATTATTTTATATTATTTATGTTTATCATATAATATGTTAAAAATTTTTTAGTTAAATATTTAATGGTTTACGGTGATATTTAAAAATATGTTAAATAGTTAATAGTTACAGTTTATGTTAAAAGTTTAAATTTAAAAGTTATTCGAAAGTTGTATTCGAATAGTTCTTGAAGATGGCCTATTGAAATTGGGCTGAAAACGTTTGAAATTAAAGTAATAATAAGCTCAGCAAGAGTTTGGTGTTTTGAGTATTTTTCAGTAAAGTGAGTCTTTTTTGAAATGAGCTGTACATTGCAATCACAAAAATGACATGTTGAAGATATAGGCTAGTGATGGAATGTATAATGGAGAAGAGTAGATAGATACAGAATTAATGGATGATGGATTAAGATGTTATGTTGAAATGGAAGAAAGGATTATCCAAAAAGATAGGATAACAGAACTTTATAAAACTTATATAGTTCTGTATGGTTTAGTTCTTGGAAAGGGCCTTGAAACTTGGATGTAGTAAATAACAAGAAAAAAGTATATGAATAAATAAATTGAAGGTTGAATTATAAATAAGAAGTTTGAGATTCTGTGTTCTATGAGACAATGATTACTTCTCAATAATATTTGGAAGAGTTTAGAAGCAGTTAAGCATTTCTTTTAGATATAAGAGAGGTTGAGGCACACGTTTTAAACGTGTAAACGTGTACGTGTGACGTTCGGCGCCGCTTTCCCGTAAGCCTAATAGTTTGACGGTTTTGTTTGGAATGTCGAGCGTGATTCCACCGACTATCCAAACACCATTGTCAAACTTTTAGGCTTACGGGAAAGCGGCGCCGAACGTCACACGTACACGTTTACACGTTTAAAACGTGTGCCTCAACCTCTCTTATATCTAAAAGAAATGCTTAACTGCTTCTAAACTCTTCCAAATATTATTGAGAAGTAATCATTGTCTCATAGAACACAGAATCTCAAACTTCTTATTTATAATTCAACCTTCAATTTATTTATTCATATACTTTTTTCTTGTTATTTACTACATCCAAGTTTCAAGGCCCTTTCCAAGAACTAAACCATACAGAACTATATAAGTTTTATAAAGTTCTGTTATCCTATCTTTTTGGATAATCCTTTCTTCCATTTCAACATAACATCTTAATCCATCATCCATTAATTCTGTATCTATCTACTCTTCTCCATTATACATTCCATCACTAGCCTATATCTTCAACATGTCATTTTTGTGATTGCAATGTACAGCTCATTTCAAAAAAGACTCACTTTACTGAAAAATACTCAAAACACCAAACTCTTGCTGAGCTTATTATTACTTTAATTTCAAACGTTTTCAGCCCAATTTCAATAGGCCATCTTCAAGAACTATTCGAATACAACTTTCGAATAACTTTTAAATTTAAACTTTTAACATAAACTGTAACTATTAACTATTTAACATATTTTTAAATATCACCGTAAACCATTAAATATTTAACTAAAAAATTTTTAACATATTATATGATAAACATAAATAATATAAAATAATAAAAATATATATAAAAAATATATAAAAAATAAAGCTTACTATAACAAAAATATACATTAAACCAGTACTACACAACTGCCATAATTTTACGGGTTTTTAATCCCCATTTCCTTTTCTATTATGTACTTCCATGCCGTTGGAAGAGCATTAGCATCCTTGGCGTTTAGACACTTGCTATTTATCTTACTCTTATAAATCTCCATTTTTTCTATGCCAAAGGCAATAGTCGGAGAATGGACCGGTTTAACAATTCGTGCCTCATCCCATTTAACACTTGCACCATCTGTTTGCGCCATGATTGCCAAGATAGTGTTGTTGTTCCCTTTACTAACATCATACATATGCTCCTTTAAACGAACTGCCAGGTTCCTTGTGGTTACGCCCACATAATCTTTTTCTACTCCTAATTGTTGATTTTCAAAAGGAATTCTATAAACCCCAGCTTTTTCCTTCATTCCTATCTTGTCCTTATCATTCCTTAGTAACTTGTAGATGTTCGGCGCTCTTTTATAAATAGATCTTGTGCTCTTATATTTACACAACTCTTCCATTATTCCTTCTACATTCCTGTTGTACGTAAATTTATTAAACCTATCTTTTGGCTTATTCCGTTTGTTTGTCCCTTGCTTGTAACCTTTGACCAAACCATTAATTGTAGATGTTTT
>NW_019384486.1:614583-616113 GCF_000671375.1 Centruroides sculpturatus
GTATATATATTACGCCTTGCCGGGGCTTGCGATGGCCGGTTGAGAGCCGTATGGGAAGTAGGACGTGGGCACTGAATGTGTCCCCAGCCGGCGTTGTAATAACCGTCGATGGTTAAGTAGTTAGATTATATACGCTGGAAGAGGAGATCGGATCGGAGGTCCGGGTAGCGTAACTGGCAACGCATCTGCACGGTAAGCAGGAGTTGTGGGTTCGAGTCCCGCTCCGGGCCGATTTTTTCTCCCAGCGGTTCCAAATTATTTAAATTAATTAAAAATTATTTATAATTATTAAGAGATGGCGCCTAACGCTTACCTCTAGTACCAAATTGATTACGTAATTTATCTAATAAGTAGCATAAAACTAGCCCGATAGATTTTCGGCAGAATGTTGGTTGTAGCTATAATTATATATCGGGTTGGAGATGTTTGTATATATGGATTATGTGACTGTAACATTCAGGAAAAGGATGATTCTCTCCACCTCATCTTTACCTGCACAAAATTTATTCAACACTGTCAATCGCTACTGCACGAGGTAACTGACAAGGGGCACCATTGGCCCTGTCCCCTCAATGATCTCCTTGAAGACAGGGACACCTACCAGACTTTTGTGCAGTACATTAAAACCTGAGGTTAGCGGACTACCATACTCCAATCAATTGACAGAATACCTCACCATCATCACCCGTGCCCAGTAATCAAGGCTCACTGGATCTCGTCTGAAATCCCTCCACATCATCACTACAAACGGTCTACCTACTCTTTTCCGTGCCAATTCTGGCTCTCCATTCTCAGCATACAAGTTCTCTGCTTTGTCTTGCATGTAAGCCTCATAAAGGCGGCTATACACGATGGGTTAATCCTCAAAGGAGTAACCATGCATGACTGATTTTGAGTAATTCCTGGAAGTGTGTGGGGGAAAATTTAACAGTTTCAGTGAACTGTACCGACCACCTGAGTAGAATCGCCCATACTTGTTAGGTTAATTCTCAAAGGATTAACCATGCATGCCTGACCTTTATAATTCCTGGTAGTGTGTGGAGGGAAATTTAACAGTTCTGGCAAACTGTACCGACTACCGGAGTAGAATTGAAAAACCATTTGATTTTCCTGGCGCAGTGTCAGATGCGCAGGCTGACCTAAACATGTGTGAGAACAATGTCTCCTGAATGTTTGGAAGAATTATTTTCTATAACCTTATTAACTTTTATTATTTATAACCTAATACAGCGATTCCCAACCTGTGGTACGCGTACCCCTAGGGGTACGCGATAGGTCGTTTAGGGGTACAGAAAAAAGTTAGTTATTATGGCAGAAAAAATAATATATTATGTATCACAAACTAATAGTATTAAAAAATTATTAGATAAAAAATATTCCTTGCAACAATCACAACTTTATTATAAATTTTTTCTTTTAGTTTTTTTTTCTTTAATTTAAAGTTACAATATGTAAAATTAACAATACGGTTACTCACTAAATTTCTTAAATGAGGGGTACAATCTAGAGATATGACATGTCACGGGGTAC
>NW_019384486.1:616392-642360 GCF_000671375.1 Centruroides sculpturatus
AAGACAAAGTTTAATAAATTCTTTTTAATTATTAAATTATAAAATTAATTTGCGATAATAATGTTTACAATTTGTACTAATATCGGATGTGGTTGAGAATTATTAATATATATTCGTCTATAAAATTTAATCCATGAATTTTTTTGGTAGTAAAATCGACTTGCCATTGTCTTTCGCTGATAATTGATGCTTTTTAACATAATCTATAGCCCAAGATTTCTCTTGAAAAATTAATTTTGTGATCTGAAATAATTCCATTAAAAAATTATTCATATGAAAAATTAATTTTGTGATCAGTGCTACCAAACCACTACTACTACTATTTACACCATAGACTTCTGTGCATACTTTTTTCCCCGCGAGTTTTAATAGAATTTGTTGCCAATAAACATCAGTGGTGTAATAATAAACACAATGGCGTAGCGAACATAACTGGCGCCCGGGCCACGACACTATATTGGCACCCCCTCCCCCTCCAGAAACAAATTTTGTTTTTCTTGGAAACCATTTGGCTCCCCTCTGCAAGTGGTGCCCAGGGCAAGCTGCCCCACCCTCTGCTGAGAGGTTTTCTTCGTTTGTGGGCGATAGGAAATTCTGAAGTTCCTCAAGGTCAGGCAGCCTCAAAGGATTAACTTAATGTGTGTAGCTGCCTTAAGTGCCACCAATCTCATCTGTCCATTCAAACTGTATATAATCTGCCTTGTTAATTGTATAATATTTTAAGCGGTTCTATAATCATTTCCCAGCAGCGCTCATGGATCCCTCCTTTCCCTTCTATCTCTTTTCCCCTCCTATCCCCCTCTCCTTTCTCTTCCCCACCCCCTACACACTTTACCTCTTCTCTTTCCTCTCTTCCCTCACTCACCTCTTTCTCCCTATCCTATTCCTTCCTTCGAGTTCGGCCAATTACTTTAAATCTTATGTCTTATACAATAAGTGTGCTGTGGTTATGGACTATAGTTTAAATGATGTTTATGTTGCAGCTGCATAAAAAATATCTATTGTATATATTCAATACAAATTGTAAATCTTAGTAACTGTCCTTTTTCATGGGTCGAATAAAATATACAGTAAAACCTGTGTAAACCAGAATTGCACGGTAACAAATATTTTTTCTGGTTTGGCAGGTTTTTGTTTTGAACAGGTTCTTTTTTAACATAGAAAATTGCTCCATTCTGAAAAATTTTTTAGTTAGGCTGGTTTCCTTTTTATTCAGGTTCTGTTTTGGTTATGTTTTACTGAACACTGTAATTTAGGTAGTTATTTTAACTTTAATGTAACCAGAAGAAAGAAATACTTATAAAACCCAGCATCAGACAATTACAGCACTAATTTGGAATTCCCACTGCACAATTCAAAATTTTCATTACACATTTTATTTCCAGTTGCAGGTTAGGATATGCATTGTTTCATCCTATATGCATGTATTTAATTAGAAATATATAGACATAACTCTCATAAAAAACTTTAGGTTTGGTGTGACTGTGGCCATCACAGTCTGCTGTTACCCACTTGACTGCATCACTTCATTAGCTTCTTCATAGCCTGGAATCTGTTTCACAAAGTATAAAATCTTCTCAGGTTCTTTAAGTAACTTATTGTCTTTCTAGTATCTGTAATGTATGGCCAGAGATTTTTCTGTAATACTTTTACAAGCCCTTGTTTATTATGTCTTGGGACATAATAAACGAGGGCTTGTAAAAGTATTACAGGCATTATGCATTTAATAACATCTTTAATGGATTTAGAAGTTAAACTTTAAAACTGCATACCAATAAATAATGCTAGCATACCAATGCAAATGGTGTGCTGGCAGTGACCCCATACTTACCCAGGCCCCATGTAATTTGAATTAGATGTAAGAAGATAGAAGATAAATTAAATGGAAATGAATATTTATTTACTTCATCTATAAATAAAAGGGTTATTTATTTATTTTTATTTTATAAATAAAAATTAATCTTATTTAAAAATACTAATTAACTTGTCTAATAAAAAGAAAGGAAAAAACTTGACTTTTTTCACAACACCCTTTACAAGAATTTCTATTGGACTCTGCTTTCCTTTGGGTTGGCCCTGCCAGTGTGTCATACTTTCAACAGCTCTTCTGGAAGAGTACCATAAATGGTGCTGCAGGTTATGCAAAGGTTTTATTACCCTTCTAAGAATTTTCACTGGTGTATATGTTGGTTGGATTATATGGCAATACAGGTTTTCTGCACAAAATTATAGCACTTACCTAGGGAAGTTTAGAATGTATACTATACTATGAATACTGAGTCTGTTCTTTGATAAAGCAGGATTTGAAAGATTTTAAAAATTTGAGGTTTAGTTATATACATAGCCCCTCAATAATAAATTAATTTTTAGCTCTCATTCATCCTAAAATTGACCAGTACTGCTTAATAGCATTTATATAATTCACTACAAATGCAATATTAGTTTTACTGTTTCATCAAAATAAATGCCAAATCATTGAAGAGCTGCCTCTTTGTTATTGTTTGGAATATATTTGCTTCTTTTCTGAAATCTTCCTGATAACACTCAATCATTAGGATATCAATTATATTCCACAACATTTATGGATTTTAGCAGTAATTTTTTTGATGTGTCATTTGTTTAAATTAACAAGTTTAACACTAATGCTGAAGACATTGTATGTATTTTATTATGAATGATTGAAGCAAACCAGAACAAAATACTCAGATTCCTTCAATTGGGAATGAATCAAGATTAATATTTTTTTATATGTATGAGAATTTTAGCTCAAATGTGAACATTTTAAATGACAGATAAGATAAATTGCATCGTCATTATTTAAATTGCATCCTCAAATCTGGCAACTTTAATGCCATAATGTTAGAGGTTAAGCCAATTATGGCTGATGCCTCAGTAGAAGGAAATGAGTTAATTTTACAGTTATATCAAATTATTGAGCATCACTACAGTTTCTCCACCAAAAAAGGAAACATCTGATTCATCACTTAAGAATATACAGGTTGTATGGTATGAACTTTCTCAAGAAAACAACCATTATCAGCCCAACTATTTTACAAAGATTTCTAATTTTTGTAAAATAGTAAGGCTAATGATGGTTTTTACCACATTGCATTGATGTATGGCAAAAGGAAAAGATATTCAGTATGATAAAAAATGACAGATATAGGAAGTAAATAACCAGAAAAATTATTGTCCTTAATAATTGCAGTGAATCAATAAACTGACTGATAGCATCTGTCATGTGTATATTGTATCTTAACAAAAGAAATTATTAATAAAGCAAAACATCGTACAAAAACATGTAACAGGAGGCACTCATCATGCATTATCTATATTTATGACCCATCAAGATGGAATACATCAAAAATCTAGGTGTAGATTTATATATGTCCCATAAAATATTTGACCTTTTTTAAATTGTGATGTTAAGAGTATAAAGCTATTGCCATACTCTTGACAGTGTTTTGGCAATAGCTTTATAAGATACTGTATGCAGAGATAACTTTAAAATTATGTTTATTAAAGTACTGTATTTAATATAAGCATTGTACAACATCATCAATGTTAATAAAGAATTTTTTGCTTTTTATGCTGTCAGCATTTTTATTCAAAAATCAACATTTTTCTACCAATGCTACAGCTAATCCCCATTCTAAAGATTGGCAAGTATGTAATAGATGGCACCACACATGCAGTTTTAAATGTTGCCAGAAAAGTGAAGCAAATCATTGCTGGATTTTTTTATTTTGCTTATATATGTTCCATGTTGTATGAGTCACTTAGATTTTACAAATATGTGAGCCATTCACAGCCCGGCAGACGTATTTGTAAAATCTAAGTGACTCATACAACATGGAATTCATATAAAACTGAATTATCAACAGTGTTATAGGGGAGTCGACTGTATATATATAGTAATATGATGTCCACAAAGTTATTAAATATGATATTTTAGCAGTTATAAATTGATGTAATTTTAATATATAATTGAAAAGTTACTTCATTTATTGATGATTAGTAAATTACTTGATAAATATAAATCTAAACCAATGGTTCCCAATTAGTAGTGCGTGAAGGGGTATGCATGAAGGCATGAATAAAAATTGCATGAAGGGGTACACGCGGCAATCTAAAATCAGTCGATTTAAAATTTAAATGCATGAGATTGAAAAGTTACTTCATTTATTGATGATTAGTAAATTACTTGATAAATATAAATCTAAACCAATGGTTCCCAATTAGTAGTGCGTGAAGGGGTATGCATGAAGGCATGAATAAAAATTGCATGAAGGGGTACACGCGGCAATCTAAAATCAGTCGATTTAAAATTTAAATGCATGAGATTGAAAAGTTACTTCATTTATTGATGATTAGTAAATTACTTGATAAATATAAATCTAAACCAATGGTTCCCAATTAGTAGTGCGTGAAGGGGTATGCATGAAGGCATGAATAAAAATTGCATGAAGGGGTACACGCGGCAATCTAAAATCAGTCGATTTAAAATTTAAATGCATGAGATGAAGCAATCAAAAAAATAATGGGTGGACCATCATGGCAATTTACAACATGATGTCGAATGCACAAATTAGTTTATTTATAACTAAAAATATTCTCAAAATTTCATCAAAAAATGCATTTGTGACAATACCTAAATGATATTCTTATGCAAGAAACAAAAATTGTACAATTATCATGTCAGCGAAGCAGCAATAAAATATTTACTACCATTTTGCACAACATACCTCTGTGAGAGCGGATTTTTGGCATGACAAACATGAAAACTAAACATCGTCACTGACTTCAACTCAAAGATGACTCGAGACTGAAGCTGACCAAAAAGCAACCAGATTTTACAAAGTTGTGCAAAGAAAATTGTTCACATTTGTCACATTAAAATTAAATAGCCTTATGTTATTTTCATTGTTATTAGAATTGTATTTTAAAGGTACAGTAATAAATGTAAAAAAACTTATTCTATTTATCACTAGCTGTCTACTCACAGCTTTGCCCGCATTATATCGAATTTTCTCGTGGAAGTAAGATATTTTCTCGCAGTAAAATGTAGCCCATGTCCATCTCCAACATGTAAGCTATCTCTTTGCCAAATTTTATTAAAACCTGTCCAGTGGTTTAGACGTGAAAAGGTGACAGACAGACAGAATTACCTTTGAATTTATAATATTAGCGTGGATTAATATGAATTTCTGCTATAAGGGGTACACGAGTTTGAGCTCTTTCTTGAAGTGGTATGCAGGAAAAACTAATTGGAAACCACTGATCTAGACAAATTAGGAATTAATACTGGATCTTTTAAAATAGTCTTCATAATCCTTAGTTTGAAAATTATTTTTTAAAATTTCCTTTTTTTATATCTTATTATATAGTGGCTTTATGAAGAACAATGAGACCAATTGATGTTTTCATTGGGAACTTGATATCTGTTCAAAAGAAAAATTTTCTTTAAAATCTAAGAACAGTTAAATGATTTCATATAATATTTTCTAACCATTTAAATAACACTGATCTCAAACATTATTAATGCAATTAAAATTGTATAATTTCAAAGATGTTTAATAATCTTTGTTTAAATATATCTGTCATGTTTAGTGCTTATATTTCCTATTGTAAATACAATTAAAAAATTATATGAAACCATAAATATACAATTTCTGTATATTTACGGTTTCATATAAAGTCAATTTTTAGTAGTATAGATATCTTAAATAAAATTTTTATTGTAGTTTTGACTTGTTTATTTTTTACATCTGTTTAAATATCTGCATATATTTTGACATTATGATTCTTTAATTGTTATTTAAATAATTGATGATGGTGGACATTATGTTATGTTAATAAATTAGTTTCAAAATCAGTGCAACATTTCAGCATTTAATTAATGTCTTTTAATGTATCTGAGTCATTAATAGTCAGAAACAAGTAAACTTAAGTATTGCTTTGTTGCCTCAGGCAGCATTAGGTTAAATTATGATGTATTTATAGAGACATTAAATAAATATTTGTCCATAAATTTAACAATGCAAAACTGTTATAAATTTAGAAATATTGTGTGGATTTAACCTAAAATAATTTCAGTGTGTTTATGAATATATATAGATATGTCTATAACATAAAAATATTTAAATCAAAATCAGGTTGTATGCATATTGAAATGTTTAGTAGGCTGTAAGTTTGTAAGTTGTTATCTGTTTTACAATAAAAATGTAATTACTAAACAAACATTGAAAATTAAAATATAGAGTACTGTTTAGCAATGATTTATGTAATAAATACATTGCTGATCAGATATTTAAAAATTTTATTTCTTGCTATTTTTCTCCATAATGATTGTTTTTAATANAGATCCTTATTAACCATACATTATTAAAAATGCATTAATAAATAAAATACAGAACCGGAATTGGCAATTTATGGTTTAGCCTAGTGACAAGTAGATTTGGAGACAAGTAAATTTGACTTACGTCGTTTTTTTGACTTAAGTCATTCTCCTGGAACCAATTACTGAAGTAAGGCGAGGTATACCTGTAATGTTATACAGACAAATTATATACATACCAAAAACAATAAGACAGATTTACATTTTTATTGCGCTAATTTATAACTGTTTGTATCAGTACCTTGTAAATCATGCCACACTGCAACGTTATGAAGATTTTTTACACCTATCTACATTGATGATGCTTACTGCTCACACATTTATAGCAGTGTGTGATCTTTATAGTTTATCTTGTATAGTTTTAAGTATATTACCAACTGAAGAGAGACTATAGTCTGAAATGCATTTTGGGTCTTTTTGTTTTCATACTTATGTTGTCAATTTTACTGTACCCCTTTTTTTTGTTTTTATTAAATGTTTTTACTTTGATTCCTGAGTGTTTGTGCCCATTATCACTGGTGTGATAAGCCCTTACTATTATCTGCCTCACGTTTGTAGATATTTTATTTAATTGAATTATACTAAGGGCTAAAAGTAATTTTTGTAATAATTTCACTAATAATTACTGTATAATTTGGCCTAAAGAGAATAAAGCTATCTTAAGATTAAATTATGTAATAATTATGAACTTAATTATAACCTAAGAATCTGGAAATGAAGATTTAGCTTTAATATCACATGTTACATATAAAATAATAGTGAAATAAAATTTTGTTATTTTTTGAGAAGTCTCTCCATTTTAATCTGGTGGCAACGAGAGTTAAGGCGCCATCTCTACCTCGTATATTTGCATTCGCAAAAACCCATAAAAAACTTGTTATTTTTATATGATATATACTTTTTCATTTTACTATTTGCATTTTTCATAAACTATAGGGGCACAACATTTTTACAAAATAGCTATGGGTTATCCATTTATATTGAATATAGAATTAATTTAAATTAATTTGAATTGAATAGAATTAATAGAATTGTGGGACCATCAAAATATTTTTCTTATACTGAAATTTCATTATATTGAAATATATTAAAAATGCAAAGATAAACGAAATTTATTTGTAATAAAAAAATCACTTGCATTTTGAAGTAAAAAGGTTTTTAAAAATGCAGTTTATCTATTAGTCTTTACACTACTGGCCATTAAAATTGCTACACCAGAAAGGAATGCAAAAAACAGAATATTTATTAGACACATACATTATAGTGGGAAGAACAAATAATTAAATTTTCAGGAAATTTGGAAGTATAGATCTTGAGAAATCAATACCCAGAGTAGTCACCTTTGGCAGCAATAACAACACTTACCTACCTGAACATGGAATTGAACAGAGATTGGATGGCATGTATGGGTACAGCAGTCCATGCAGCTTCAACACTATGCCATAGGTCATCAACTGTAGTGACTGGCAAGGGGTGGCATGCCAGTTGCTTGACAATCATTGACCAGACATTTTCAATTGGTGAGATATCAGGAGAACATGCTGGCCAGGGTAACAGTCAAACATGTTCTGTATCAAGGAAGCTCAGGACAATACAGGCAACATGTGGTCATAAATTGTCCTACTGAAATGTAGCATTACAGAGACCTCGAAGATAGGGCAGAGCCACAGGCCTTAACACATCAGAAATGTAACAGCTGCTGTTCAAAGTGCTGGAAATGCGAATAAGAGGTGATCGAGATGTATATCCAATGGCACCATATACCATCACTCCAGGTGATGGGCCAGTATGATGATGTCAAATGCATGATGGCAATGTGCATTCTCCACAATGCCGCCAAACATGGATGTAGCCATCATGGTGCTCTAAACAGAACTGGAATTCGTCTGAAAGATGACATTCTGCATCCAGGTTCGTCATTGATCACAGCATTGGAGGCACTCCTGCATGTAATGCAGTGTCAAGAGTAGCCAAAACCTTGGTCACCATGCTGACAGTCCATGCTGCTGCAAACGTTGTTGAACTGTTTGTGCAGACACTTGTTGTCTTGCAAACAACCCCATTTCTTGACTAAGAGTTTGTGACGTGGCTGTACGATCCATTAAAGCAATGTGGATAAGATGACTGTCAGGGATGGGGCCACTGAGATCCTGCACGGCATTCTGTATGACTGTCCTGAACCCATTGATTCCATATTCTGCTGACAGTCATGGGATCGTGACCAACATGAGCAGCAATACTGTGGTACGATAAACCGCAATCCCGGTAGGCTACAATTCGACCCTGATCAAAGTCAGACATGTGCTGGTAGGCATTTCTCCTCCTTACAAGAGGCATAACAACAATGTTCTTACCAGAAAACAGTGTTCAAATGCAATTTCTGTACGAGAAACCTGCTGTAAAATCTCTTCTTTATACATATTGTAGGTGTCACTACTACCGCCTGCCTTGCATGAATGCATTGAAAAGCTAATCATTTGCATATCACAGCATGTGCTATCTGTCATACAAATTTCATGTGTGTGGTGTGCCGCCTTCCTGGTGTAACAATTCTAATGGCCATTAGTGTATTTGGAACCAAATGTAGTGAACTTTTTCAGAATGTAAGTTAGCCTATATTAAATACATAATAAAACTTTATACTGGATTGTCAAAAATATTGTGAGTGAACAACGAAAATAAAATATAGTAGTACCAATTGGTTGGAGTCCTGCCTTTTTACTTGTTATTGAAGCTTGATGCTAAAAGAAGTCTAATATTTGTTTGTTTTGTTTATTTAACCAAAGTTTTTTTTGATAAAATCCTGTACTTTGACACAGTATTCCAGTAGGTTGTCTGGTGCATCTTTTTGTTTTATTCTTTTATGCATGTTATCAAATATTTCTTTTAATTCTCTTCCAAAGAAAATTAATTTTGTTCTTCCCCCCCATTTTTTTTCTCATAAACTTAAAAAGAAATAACTGTAGAGTAATAACATGAAAACAAAACCATAACTAATGATCGAAATTAGTATTGCCAATTTGAACTAAACGTTAAAATTAGTGTTGCAAGACTGTTTGACATAATATTCATCATTTACTAAAAACGAATGATTTATGTATTTATAGATTTGAAACTATTAAAAATTTGAAGATATTGAAACTATCCTTTCATAACAGATAGAATTTTTATTATGTTAAACTGAAATATTTTTGCATTGAATTGAGTAGGAAATTGGTGGGGGATTCAAGATAAATTTGTTATACTGAAAACTGTGTGTGTGTGTGTTCATTTTCATTAAATTTTTTATTACAATAGTTTCAATTATCATATGTTTCATCAATATACTTAATAATGAAAGCAAAAAGGCATGTACAGTGGGTGATCGGTTAACGAACATAATCCGTTCCAAGACTTTGTTCGTTATCCGAATTGTTCGTTAACCGATTATCAATTTACCGTAGGTTTCTATGGGAATTTGATTAATTCGTTCCGGAGANTATGTCTTGGGCTACTCAAATATTTTACGTTTTTGATACTAAATTAACTTCTGAAGTATAATTTTTTATTGTTTTTATATTTTTCAATATATTTATTTTGTTTGTACAAAATAAAAAAAATAATTATTAACAATACAATAGTCTTCGTTAGGCTTAACATCGACAAAAATTCAACGCGAAGCGACACGCAACAGAGAAAAATGTCAACATGGGATAAATTAATATATTTTTTCGTACATAATTGGTTATCCGAAATATCGATTTTCTGAACAACCCGAGTCCCCAATTGATTCGGATAATCGACGCTCTGCTGTATTCTAAAACTGAGTGTTTAATCAATAAATAATATATTTTGATAATTAATAGAATCAGTATTCTTTTGAAAGTATATTCTTAACATGGTTGCAATGTAACAAGTATTTTTGTTTTTCTCCTGAAACATATATACTATTTCTTAGATTTGGTGTGTTTAAAATTGGTTTTAGAGTACTTTATAATGACTATTTTGTGTGTGTTCAGAGATAGTACATGATGGTTAATTATTATATTTTCTAAATTCACCCATTTTATACCATCTGTAGCCCACACTAAAACTTTTTCAAACTTGATCGTGGAATAAGCATTTCAAATATGTGGATCATAATCATAATCAATAAATAGATAATAAAAGATAACTTATGCAGCAGTTTCAACAAGCAATATTTTTTTTAGTGTTCTAGTTATAAATTAAAATTTGAATTAGAACAATCCATGCATAGTAAAAGAATATCAAATCCTAGCATTAATGAGGTAAATACGAAGGTCAAACAAAGTCAGCAAGAAAAAGATGCATGCATAAAAGTGAATGGATTTGCCCATTTATTTGCATTTTCTTTGTTTTTCTTTTTAAGTGTTCCAAAGAGAGATGGCTTTAATTTTAAAATAAATTTTTAATCACAGAGAAAAATTATTTCTTCAAAGAGCAATAGTTTCAATTTCATTGGAAAATGCCTCAGTTTTTACTTAATATTATTTCATTATATCATTTAAAGCAGTGGTTCCAAAACTGTTGTCTACAAGATACATATCAGATGTCTGCAGGACCATTTTCTAAAAAACACTTTTATTTTATTACAGTGGTACCTCAGGATACGAACGCCCCAGCATACAAAATTTTCAGGATATGACATGAAATTCGAACGTATTTTTGCTTTACGATACGAACAAAAATTCACCATACGACGTTAAATTAGTTCGCAGCGCCATTTTTTATTCACTTCTGTTCATTGGTCTCAGTCTGCGTGTTTGCTTTGTTGTGGATCTTGCTTGATAAAGGAAATCTTGAGGTATTATCAGAAAGTGACTGATTTTATTGAAAAGAAACATCCGAATAAGGTTTACACTAGCTGTATTGCTGCTCACAGTAATGACATTTGCCTAAGTAATTTTAGAAACATTTTAAAAAGTAGGCAAAGACAAACCTCTTTGGATAGATATTTTACCAAGCGACCTCTATCCAGTGAAAGTGCTGGTGGAAGTGAAGGAAAGAAAGCAAAAAGCAGTGAATAAAAATTNATAAACTATAGGGGCACAACATTTTTACAAAATAGCTATGGGTTATCCATTTATATTGAATATAGAATTAATTTAAATTAATTTGAATTGAATAGAATTAATAGAATTGTGGGACCATCAAAATATTTTTCTTATACTGAAATTTCATTATATTGAAATATATTAAAAATGCAAAGATAAACGAAATTTATTTGTAATAAAAAAATCACTTGCATTTTGAAGTAAAAAGGTTTTTAAAAATGCAGTTTATCTATTAGTCTTTACACTACTGGCCATTAAAATTGCTACACCAGAAAGGAATGCAAAAAACAGAATATTTATTAGACACATACATTATAGTGGGAAGAACAAATAATTAAATTTTCAGGAAATTTGGAAGTATAGATCTTGAGAAATCAATACCCAGAGTAGTCACCTTTGGCAGCAATAACAACACTTACCTACCTGAACATGGAATTGAACAGAGATTGGATGGCATGTATGGGTACAGCAGTCCATGCAGCTTCAACACTATGCCATAGGTCATCAACTGTAGTGACTGGCAAGGGGTGGCATGCCAGTTGCTTGACAATCATTGACCAGACATTTTCAATTGGTGAGATATCAGGAGAACATGCTGGCCAGGGTAACAGTCAAACATGTTCTGTATCAAGGAAGCTCAGGACAATACAGGCAACATGTGGTCATAAATTGTCCTACTGAAATGTAGCATTACAGAGACCTCGAAGATAGGGCAGAGCCACAGGCCTTAACACATCAGAAATGTAACAGCTGCTGTTCAAAGTGCTGGAAATGCGAATAAGAGGTGATCGAGATGTATATCCAATGGCACCATATACCATCACTCCAGGTGATGGGCCAGTATGATGATGTCAAATGCATGATGGCAATGTGCATTCTCCACAATGCCGCCAAACATGGATGTAGCCATCATGGTGCTCTAAACAGAACTGGAATTCGTCTGAAAGATGACATTCTGCATCCAGGTTCGTCATTGATCACAGCATTGGAGGCACTCCTGCATGTAATGCAGTGTCAAGAGTAGCCAAAACCTTGGTCACCATGCTGACAGTCCATGCTGCTGCAAACGTTGTTGAACTGTTTGTGCAGACACTTGTTGTCTTGCAAACAACCCCATTTCTTGACTAAGAGTTTGTGACGTGGCTGTACGATCCATTAAAGCAATGTGGATAAGATGACTGTCAGGGATGGGGCCACTGAGATCCTGCACGGCATTCTGTATGACTGTCCTGAACCCATTGATTCCATATTCTGCTGACAGTCATGGGATCGTGACCAACATGAGCAGCAATACTGTGGTACGATAAACCGCAATCCCGGTAGGCTACAATTCGACCCTGATCAAAGTCAGACATGTGCTGGTAGGCATTTCTCCTCCTTACAAGAGGCATAACAACAATGTTCTTACCAGAAAACAGTGTTCAAATGCAATTTCTGTACGAGAAACCTGCTGTAAAATCTCTTCTTTATACATATTGTAGGTGTCACTACTACCGCCTGCCTTGCATGAATGCATTGAAAAGCTAATCATTTGCATATCACAGCATGTGCTATCTGTCATACAAATTTCATGTGTGTGGTGTGCCGCCTTCCTGGTGTAACAATTCTAATGGCCATTAGTGTATTTGGAACCAAATGTAGTGAACTTTTTCAGAATGTAAGTTAGCCTATATTAAATACATAATAAAACTTTATACTGGATTGTCAAAAATATTGTGAGTGAACAACGAAAATAAAATATAGTAGTACCAATTGGTTGGAGTCCTGCCTTTTTACTTGTTATTGAAGCTTGATGCTAAAAGAAGTCTAATATTTGTTTGTTTTGTTTATTTAACCAAAGTTTTTTTTGATAAAATCCTGTACTTTGACAGTATTCCAGTAGGTTGTCTGGTGCATCTTTTTGTTTTATTCTTTTATGCATGTTATCAAATATTTCTTTTAATTCTCTTCCAAAGAAAATTAATTTTGTTCTTCCCCCCATTTTTTTTCTCATAAACTTAAAAAGAAATAACTGTAGAGTAATAACATGAAAACAAAACCATAACTAATGATCGAAATTAGTATTGCCAATTTGAACTAAACGTTAAAATTAGTGTTGCCAGACTGTTTGACATAATATTCATCATTTACTAAAAACGAATGATTTATGTATTTATAGATTTGAAACTATTAAAAATTTGAAGATATTGAAACTATCCTTTCATAACAGATAGAATTTTTATTATGTTAAACTGAAATATTTTTGCATTGAATTGAGTAGGAAATTGGTGGGGGATTCAAGATAAATTTGTTATACTGAAAACTGTGTGTGTGTGTGTTCATTTTCATTAAATTTTTTATTACAATAGTTTCAATTATCATATGTTTCATCAATATACTTAATAATGAAAGCAAAAAGGCATGTACAGTGGGTGATCGGTTAACGAACATAATCCGTTCCAAGACTTTGTTCGTTATCCGAATTGTTCGTTAACCGATTATCAATTTACCGTAGGTTTCTATGGGAATTTGATTAATTCGTTCCGGAGACTTTAAAAAATAAAAAATATATACTTTCTTACGTTTATTTATATGTAATAATAAAAATACATATATACACAGTGTTGCATTTTTATTAGTTATGTTTTTTTTCCGTTTGTGAGGTTAAAGAATCTGTCCAATGTCGATTGCTTTTCTGTCTTTTTCATGATTTTTCAGAAGTAATTAATAGCATTGTAAATGATGATATGCCACCGGTAAAAGGTTTATGGATACGAGTTGGATTAATAACATTGTAATTGTAGAGATCCCTAGACCTATTAACCTCAACCTGGTTTGGATGCCATTTTAAAATTGTTGTTCTGATATCCTCTCACTTCGTCAAACGATCTTTAATAGCAGATATTGGCATAAATCCACATTTTCAGAAGAAAACGTAAAAGAATTGTTTCTGTCAGAAATATTACAAGGGCTGGAATTACAAGGGAGTGTTTCAAAGTTCAGGAGAATACTATCTGATCAGTATATACTGGATAGAATGTCGATGTTGACATCTCCCGCGCTCCGAAAAGTTTTGAATTGTTGCCTGAAGACAAAGGAAGACCAATTGGTATTCATTATTTTATGTCTCTCCTTTTTGTGTTTGTTCAGTCAAGTGTTCATTAACCGAACATATGTTCGTTGTCCAATCAAAAAAATCTTTCCCGAAAATATTCGTTATCCGATTTGTTCGTTAACTGATCTGTTTGTTAACCGATCACCCACTGTATATGATTATAAAGATGGTTCCTGTACAATTGCATACAAAACATGAACTTCTAATTTAAAAATGTAACCCATTTAGTGGCATTTCATTGTACTGTGGAGATTTGCCACTGGTTGAGCATGATGGCTAAAGAGATAAATGCACCACTACTGATTCAAAATGTAAATGTGTTAATTATGTCAGTGTGAAAATTAGGATTATCAGGCTTTCATTTCAAAGTATTATCTAAGATGGTTGAGACTTTTAAGCAAAGTTGAAAGTTGATAGTTAATTAAATAGCTGGTTAAAAACAATAATAAAAAATATTTTACAAGCTCCAGTTATTTAGAAAGTTTTTAATTTTAATATTATAAAATTAGAAATTAAAATTTTGAATGAATTATTTTAGTGTCTATATTGAAATTTGTATAGTATGGTATAATAAGTACAGATGCATTCAAGCATTTGTAATCTTGAAAAAAATACCATAAATATTTCTTTAACAAAAATAAAATGTAACATAGTTTTAAAAATTTTGTCTAACTCATTGTTATGAAAAAATTGTATTGACAAGAAATAATTTAGTTGTTTTTGAAATAGTGGAATATCTGCATTTGACTTGAATGGGTAGCTAAAATAGTAAGGACTAAACTACTTCAGACATTGATAAGTGCAAGACTATTTCAGTACATTTCTTTAGTAACTTCTTAAACTTGCCTGGTTTACTTATAAATTTAAAAGTAATATGAGTCTTCATTTTAAAATAACTCTAAATGACTGTTCATCTAAAATACGATTAAAATTATCATTGCATTTAGTACTTGAAAAAATATTTGTATTTCATTTTTATATGTATTAAGATATACAGTTTATTATATAATTGTGGTCTAATGTATAAATTTTGAAAGCCGGCAAAATTTATTAATCAAAAAAGTATTTTTTCTGGAATTAGCATACGAATATTTTTTAAATGCCATATTTATTCTAATAAAAATTGTAACATAAAAAAGTTATAGACAATACTTTCTAATATTTAGCATGAAGTAAAAGGTCTATTTTAAACTGAAAAATTTCAGTCTTCAATGTAGTCACTCTTATTATGTGTTGAAATAGTGTGTATGTTGAGTGATGTATTTTGCTTGAATAATATAAAGTGAAAAAAAAGTTGCTGGATTTATTCCATTAATAGCCACACCCAGTTCCAAAAGAATAGAAATAATCACTAAAGAAACAGTATAATTGCAAACTGTAAAAAAGGTATAGATAGCATGTTATTTATTAGAATAAATATGGTGATTCTTTTCTTATTTGTTCTAGTTGCAATAATGGTTGCATATCATTTTATACTTTGTATTTGATTTGAGCCACTATTGTATCTAACTTACTGTATGTTTATAAAAGGGAATTTACCTTAATTATTTTATTGTTGGATTTTTATAGAACTGTAAAATTTAAATGAAAGCTGACTATGTGATGTGTAAAACTAAAACTTTTTATTTACATATAATAGAAATCATTTTAATAATCTAATGACAGCAACATTAATTTGAAACTTAGTAGAATAAATAAAATATTTTGTCATAGCATACTGAAGAACTTTAACTTCTAGCAAGGCTTTCTTGGAAAAATATTTGAATTTGTTCTTTATTTAAAATCTATTATTTACTTAATAAATTTTAGACTTGGCACTGGTTTATCTAAAGAGCTTTTTTTTAGAAAAAAATAATTAGAAATTCTAAAATGTTTCTAGAATAAATTTTTTTATTCTTAAATTATTGTTTCCAATATGATAAATAACATGACAAATTCATATTTCGTTAGTATAGTAGGATTTTACCTCATTGGTTCATTGAACTTTAAGTATGAATTACAAATTAGAACATGAATGAACCAACCATGAATGAAAGCCAACCACTGCTGTATGTTGATGGCATACGGCAGTGGTTGGCTTTAGTAATATATGTATTGGGTTTTCATAGAGTTATATGAATGAATAAATGACTTTTTTATTTCAGAATATGTTAAATTATTTATTTTGTCTTATATATATTTGATTTTTCTGAAAAAAAAATACAATATTTTGACTGATATTTGATAGGCACAGAGAGCTTTATAGTATGAGCTAAAATAAATATTAAGATATAATAACAAACTTTTATTTTAAAAAATTTGCAATGTGTTTTATTTGTAGAGACTTGAAAATGATAAAGTTATTATTTATTTAGTTATAATTACAATAAGATAATAATGAAAATAACACACTTTTTCACAATAGCAGTCAATTACTGTAAAAACAAACATTTTCAACAATTTTTAGTGATCTTTGTGAAATTCTGATCAAATAGTTCCAGTAATATTTTATTAATAATTGAATTTTATATGAAGTTAAATAAAAATATCATAATTGCAATTTATATTTTCTTAAATTTTAATAAATGTACTTAAATTAAAAAAATAGTAATTTCATGACAAATACTGAATGGCTGGTATTGATAAATGAGTGTTAAATGTAATAACTTATACAATATGATTAAATGCTCCCTTAAACAAAAGAAAATAAAGAATTGAGCATAAAAATTTGTGTGTTGGATTTGTGTTATAAGCAAACATCTATCCTTATTTCAAATTATCCAAGATTTACATATTTCTGTATAATATGCAAAATGCTGTGTAACTGATGTAATTTAGTAAATAACTGGAATATGGCTACTTATACAGAATGCTATTTTCATTAATTAATAATAATATAAATATAAATAAACTGCAGGTAAACAGCACATGTCCAGTGAAAACGTCGCAGGTCACCGGATAGGTTTTATAAAAAGTAAAGCAGAATCCCTCGAAATGTAGCTCAAATTATTTCTTACTGCTGCCATAACACTTCAATCAATTTTACTGTAGAAAAAGAAAATGACACCAAATTATTTTTAAAGTTGCCCAAAAAGTAGTAGCCTAGAGCCCCACAAATATCTCAATCTGTTACTTGGAGCCCAATCTTGCAATCCCAAAACCCAAGTATAATAAAGGTAGTATTTTATGAAATAAGAGAAAAAAGGGATAGTCCATATGTTAAGTGACACCTGAAAATGTGTTACTGTAAAAGCAGTCAGTCATATTGACCAGATTAGAATTGTTCTTGGTCTATTATTCTCTTTTAGCATGGAGGCACTTTGATCTAAATCAGTGTTTCTCAACCTCTAACAAATCGTCGCCCCCTTCAACGTAGTATCGCCCCTTCACTTCAAAATTTCGATGTCAAGGGCCAAGGCTAACACCAAATTCGTACTGCATCGAATAGACTAGTGAGTAGTTTAATGTTATTTGTTTAATTATTGTACAATATAACGAATAAAATATCTAATTATTCTTAATATAATGTTTTACTATATCGCCCAGAAAATTGTTTTTTGCCCCCCAAAATATAAATTGTTACTAATCGCCTTTCAACATGGAAAAACGCCCACATGGGGGCGATATCGCCCCCGTTGAGAAACACTGATCTAAATGAATGACTTAGCATTTGCACATCACAGTTCAGACAGAATTTTCACTTCAAATTACGAAGTAGCCACATTTTGAACTAACTAAATTCCTTAACATGTAAATTTCTGTATCTTTGGCCAAAACAAAAGTACAATTTCAAACTAATGGGATTTTCAAAAATACAAGTTCAAATAACAGGGATTTGCTGCATATATATATACAGTCAACACATGTTAAAACAATTCACTGGGAAACAGTAATTAGTTCACTTTATCAAAAATTTGTATTAATGATTTTCAGCATCAAGATTAAGGTTATATAATTTATGGACTTAAAGATTAATAGGCAATCAAAATCTCTAAATTATAATATTTTGAATTAATTTACTAAATAAAGTTTAATAAAATTAAATTTATTTACAGAAATAAATTAACAATCTAAATGATTTTCAAATCAAACAAAATCAGGAGAGATTGTACTTATTGTTTAAGTATGGAACAGTGTATTAGAGTGGTTAAATAAAAAATGCTAAAAGAAATTTGTGATTTTTTTTTTCTGTTGAAGATTGTAGTCACACCAACTGTCATTTTATATTCTGGTGATAATAATTTGAATTACTGATTAATCTGTCCCTAGAGGGTCGGTGTTAGATGCCATTTTGTATTAAATTTAATAATTATAATTTAATGAAATAATTTTAGAATAATCTGGAAGAAAAGAATTGGCTGGAGCAGGACTTCTGCTTGCCATGAAGATGCATTGCCAATTTCATTACCTGGACCTCTGGTCTTGATCTCTTCCAAGTGTATTTAACTTAAGATATAACCATCATTGGTTACCTATGGTGCTAACTGGAAACACATTCAGCACCCTCTTGTACTGTAAGCTTTCCACACGGCACTCAGCCAGTCATTACATATCTAGCATGGTATATATACATTAGGCTTGAAGAACGAAAATGCTCATTGAGCAAAAAAAAATGTCCACAATGCATTGTGGTATCTTTAAATCATCCACAATATGAAATTTGTGTTGTGGTACTTGTAAAAACTCCCACAATGCATTGTGACTAACTCAAAAAGACCACAAAGTGAAATTTGCATTGTGGCTTTCATGATATTTGACCACTATGATCAAAGTGTTAATGAAGTTGAGGGTACATCCTGNGTGCCATCTGAAGTTTATTAACAGCGTATAGAGATGCGGTTCCCCATACAGCGATACCATATCTTATTCTAGATTCAATGCAAGTGTGGTACAGCCGTTTCGAGCGTGATGTACTTAAAAAATCTTGAAGTTTTTTATTTATCCCAGTATACTTTGCCAGGGAAAGTGCAACATCATCTATATGTTTATTCCAGCGCAGATTGTCATCAAAAGTTACTCCCAAAAACTTAATAGCATTTACTTTTTCTATGTTATAATCAGTTATTTTAATTTTTAGGTGATGTGGATTGATTAATTTATTCCTATTTGTAAAGTGGAGGAATTTAGTTTTATTTTTCTTTATTACTAAGCCATTGTTTTCCATATAACTATTTAAAATTTTTAAAATGTGATTTAAATTCTCCTGAAGAATTATAACATTCGTATGAGAATAAGTTATCACTAGATCGTCAGCGTACATCAGTATATTCTCTTTTGGTATATAGTTAAACAAATCATTAATATATATATATTGAAAAGCGGTGGACCCAGGATTGAACCTTGAGTCTCGCCCTTGTTTGTCCTGAAAGAGCTAGAGATAATCTGTCCAATTTTTACAAAGTAAATTCTGTTTGACGAGTATGATTTTAACCAGCTTAGAGCAGTCCCTCTTAGACCAACAGTTTGCAATTTTTGATACAAAAGTTCATGATTTAAGCTATCAAATGCCTTTGAAAGGTCCACAAAAACTGATATTGCTATTTTCGATTTGTCAAGTTGTGACGTTATTGATTGTTTCAAATGCAACAAAGCATCTACCGTCGAAAATCCTCGTTTACAAGCATATTGGTTTCTGTGAATAACCTGGAATCTGCCAATAAAAGTTGAAAATCTCTTGTAAAAAGTCTTCTCAAAAATTTTAGCCAACACTGACACTATTATTACGGGGCAATAATTTTCAATTTCACTTTTTGATCCTTTATTTTTATATAGACTAATGGCAAAACTAAGTTTTGATTTAGTTTTTCTGGAAAGTAACCATTTTCAAAAGATTTATTTATCAGATATGATAATGGTTGAGCTAAAATATCAGATATGTGTTTTAAGATTTCAATATTTAAGAAACTGATGTCTGGAGTGCTGTTTTTCAAACCTTCTATAGTATTATAGACTTCTAAGGCTGTTGTGTTTTCCAAAAAGAAAGNTTCTGTTTGAAATAAAAAGTTCAGCAAAGCACTCACAAAAATTCAGAGAACAGAAATCAACTAGCGCATGAAAGAATTATGTAAATGTGAGGCCTGAATAAAATTCGAAATTTTGGTATTAAAACGTTAACGAATACCCGATAGGACAGTTAAGCTCTCACCTTTAGAAAATAAAAACCGACGCAAACTTATGGAGTGTCTGATAGTCTTGCGAAGACTATAAAAAAATTCTTTGTCAGAAAAATAAACAAAAAGCTGGAATTACAATGGAGTGTTTCAAAGTTCAGGGAAACACTATCCGATTGGCATCGGGTTGAGCGTCGATGTTAACATCTCCCGTGCTCCGAAAGGTTTTGAATTGTTACCTGAAGACAAGGGAAAATTAATCGGCATTCGTTATTTTCTGTCGCTTCTTTTTATGTTTGTGCAGTGAAGTGTTCGTTATCCAAACATGTGTTCGTTGTCTGATCATAAAAATCTTTCGCGAAAGTGTTCGTTATCCGATTTGTTCGTTAGCCGATCTGTTTGTTAGCCGATCTGTTCATTAACCGATCACCCATTGTATTACAAACTGGATAAATGTATTTATTCACTTTCTAAAGTGTGTTTTGAATTTATGAAAGGTCATGTATCATGTATATTGGAAATACAAATTTTATAAAAATGATATCAACAAAGCTGGAACAATATTTAAATTAGTGCCTTTCACTTCTTACTTCTTTCCAGCATTTAATTTATTAGTTGAAATGAATGTTTTCAGCAGCTTAAGTGACCCTCATCAGATATAAATAGCTTAGTTAGGGGAATTAATTACTTTCGAAAATGTTGACAGACAAGTAGAAATAGATTAAGCAAATCTCTAGAGAACATGGGTATTAACCTGACATGATTAAGAAACTTTATCAAAGCATGGAAAGAAAGCTGCAAAATAATGAGGATGGTCTATAACAAATTGACAATGGAGCAGATAATATATAACCTTACATTGTGCTAGACTGTAACCCTAGGATGCAGAGGTTCTATGTCGAGATGGCTAAGGACATAAACTACAAGATAGCATTTAAACAATGACCCATTATTTTTTATTAATCTTATAATGAATAGAAAGGATACTGTAAATAAACAAAGTGCTTCAGGAATATATAATATACCTTGATGCTTGGTACGGTACAACATGGCCCTAACATATATTGGATCTACCTGCAGCTTACTCTCATCAAAAATCAAAGAATGTCTTTATGATATCAAGAAAAAGAAATAAATAATGGGTCTGGCACAATGCACTTTGGAAGTGGGGATAACACTATCTTGTACAGAAGCTAGGCTCTTGAAAATAGTATTCGACAAAGCTATGCTTAAAACTACAGATAAACTAAAATCTTTAAACAAGAACACAAAGATGGATGCTTTAACCATAAAGGTAATCTAAGCCTTTGCCTAATGCTTGGCTAGCTTTACTCTTTTTTAAATGATCTGCAGTTGTGTTAGTAAATTTATTAATCTCAAACCTTTTAAAACTCTAACAACTTTAAACCTTATGTAAATGGCTTAATTTTTTGTTATATTGGATGTTGTCATTATTTGAACATTGGTTTTGTTTGGAACATTGTATGGCTGAAGATGACAATTTAAAAAACTTCAAATATCTAGGAATCAACAGATTCATCTAAATAAGATATTACATTATTAGGGCCACTTAAGTAACCGAAAATGTAATAAACTACATTCTGGAAAGAAATAAAAAGTGAAAGATACTAATTTGAATAAAATTTTAGATAGATATTTATCTATTTAAAATTTATAAAAAAAAATTCACAAATATTTATCAATATATTTTAAATTTTAATAAATTATATAATAAACCAATATGAATAAAATGTCTTATAAAAAAAATGTGAAATTTAAGAATAGTTTATATTATTTTCTTAGATGTATCCTAGAGAAAAATTTTTAGTATTGTAAAAACTTTTAAAATAATGAAACCTGTATAAAATGACAAATAAAATTGCCTCTATGTGTAATAGTCACTGCAGAGTATGACAAACTGTATTTCAAAAATGAGTTTGAATCTATAGAGGGGTGCAGTCACATGATATAATGTCATTGCTCCACCCAGCAAAACAATCGTTCACCATATTGATTGCTCATTTCACGTTACCTTGCTCGTTCACTCTATTATGTTAACATGGAAGAAAGGAATCTTACCTGGCTTTGCAACCTATTTGAAAGGTAATGATTTGATAAAATATAAGAAAATTTTTTATTGGATAGGACCCATATGAAATGAAACCAATGGATTTTTCTCTCAAGATTCATGATGGTCTATTAATAAAACTTTTAAAACAACCTATTATTATGGCAACATTTTTTTCCATGGCAATTTTTAAATACACTAGGCATTGCTGTAAAATGTTTCTATCTGGCCAGTGAATTAAATCAGACAAAAGAAATATTTTGTCCATACAAAACATTTGTCCATTTTTCCAGAATTCTTGAAACTTCTGATTATGAAATGAACCTGTAGGCAAGATCCTGATGACATAAGTTCATTCTTAATCTCATTAAACACATCAAAAATTCCTGAAGCTGTGTTAATTTGCTTTCTTCTGAATGATGAACAACAGCACAACATAAGTCAAATACAGCCAGAAGGACATTGAAGTTTACTCTGTAAAAAATCTTGCCATAAAAAATGCAAACCTCTGAACCTTATAAATGAAATTCCATCATAGTTTATCTGCATTAAACTATGCTGAAATTTCATTTATAAGATTCAGAGGTTTGCATTTTTTGACATATTTTATTCCAGTCTTACAGTGTTTAAACTGTAGTTAAGCTATGTTGGCTAATTTATATAGAAGACTTGTGCTAGCTCTAACAGGATTAGAGATAAATTCAAAGTTTTGGTGGAATGCAAGTTACAAGGTGTTCCTGATGTCTATATATTATATTCAGCTCCCAGTAGGATGTGAATCCTTATTACCTAAGTTAAAACATCTTTGCCTTTGAAAAGCTATCTGTTCGATGAAGAAAGTTATACATTCTAAACTGAGAAAGTTAATTAAATTTGAAAATGTTCTTTTTGACAAAGACCAGAATTTATTTGATTATGAGAATAAATGGATTATTTACCTGCAAGAAAGATTAGAAAGAAATCTCACACACAAATACCACAAGAAATTGGATTGGATCCTCAAGAAACAACATCAAAATATTGTTTTAGTTTTCATTTAATTGTTTATTTTGCTAATCATTACGTGAATAAGCAAATTTTAGTTACACAAATACGAAAAATGATTGTAACTATTGAACTGCAAATATGAGAAATGCACAGATCTGTATTTATGCAATTTTTTTTTTTTTTGCATTTTGGTAGTTATGGCATTTCTACTGTATTGTTATATACAAATCAGGCATTCAAGCATTTAACTGACATTTTACATACTTTTCTATAGGTTCTGTAACTTTAACATGAATTTTATGTAATCTACTTTGATTTGTTGTCCAGAGTTCATATTGATCTGGAAATCCAAGGATTTTTAAGAATGGTCAGGCGATATTTTCATTTTATAAGAATAAATACATTTTTGCTATAAATAAATATTCACTAATTTAATTTGGGTGATAGTGTTTAAAATTTATATTAGTCGTTTCACTTCAAATCAGCAAGTCTAAAACCTAAAGATGTACTTAGGCTAGTATGACATGTTTAATATTCATTTGCACAAATTGTCTAATGGATGTTTAATAAACATTGCAAATATAATTTTATTTTATTTTTATCCTTTGGAGAATCTATAAAAATTTTAAAGAAGAAAAGTCAATTTTTAGGAATCTAAATTTTCAAATTTAAAAATTTTTATAAAATTGAAATTCTGATTGATTTTTTTTCTGCAATTCCGTTATGATCTTTGAATGATACTCATTAAAATAAGTCCTTACTGATCATTCTACAATAATCAGAGGTTTAAATGTAACTGATTTTCTCTTCTGATGTTCAAATATAGCAAAAACTTTAGTGGGTCGTAAAACTCAAAAAATTATTTTTTTTCTGGAAAAATCCTTTAATATATTTTCTTCTCATGTCAGAATATATCATTTTATCAAATATGATCAAAATAAAAAAAATACAAGTGGCTTTTGGTCTTGTTGAACTTGTTTTTATCAGGAAAATTTCTGAGATTTTTATCTAGAAAACCTGAAAATATTAGGGAATTTAAATCATGAAAATGGGTAAGAACCTTGGTTGCTTGAATTACCATTCTCTTGTTTATAGACTGCACATCATTCTTAATGCTGCTAAATATCAGAGATCTCTAGCAGGTAATCTTATGCATAGTAAGTATTATAGTTTGATGATCTTAATCTTACAGGATTTTTTATCATATACTATTGTAATAAGACAGTATTAAAAATGTGAAAGTGAACAAGTGTTGTATGTGCACTTTCAGTTTTTTTTATTTATTTCTGAAAAACTTGATGATGTGTAGTGGTGAATCTTATACAGATACCTCCCATTTAACATGGTAGTTAAGTTCCAAAAAAAATGCCATGTGAACTGTGCTGTACAAAACTAAGCTATTACAAAACAAGAGTTAACAAAAGTATAGCATTCTTTTTTGTAATTAAGAGAAATATGTTTCTTAATTAAAACAATCAATAATTATGTAACAATCACAATCAAAAGTATTACATATTAATATTTTTTCCTCCCTAAGTTTTTTTTGACAAAATTTTATCATCTTTCACGCTTTCCTGTTGACCTTAATTTGAAGTATCAGCAACATCTTGATTTTTCTATACTTTTTTCCAGGGCTGTGGAGTTGGAGCCGTGGAGTTTTGATGTTTTAGCCGGATTCGGAGTCGTCAAAAAATCCGCCGACTCTGACTCCTTTTTACTTACCAACTTGTTATGTATATAAAACGGAAAAGTATTGGAATTGTGTCAAATTTGTCCCTCCAAGTTTTTTTATTTTTTATTTTCAAATCTACACATTTGGAGACCTCCCGAACCCCTCAAAAATGTCAATAAAGGGGAAAAATTCACGCGCGTGTGTGTGTTGGCGTCTAATTTGTTTAATTTCTTTATTTTCTGTTCTCAGAATGGGTAAAGTTTAAGAAACGAAATGTGGCACTGTAGCTTGCGTATAAAGGGGCATTAATACAGTCGACCCCCCTATAAGATAGAGATACGTTCCATTCTTTAGGAATCCGATTTCTTACGAATCCTTCCAATCACAACCCGACACGTATCAAGTTTACGGACTACGTCTGTTTGAAAGATTTTCTTCCATAAAATTAATCGATTCTAGACTAATCCGACTCAACATTTCCAAAATACGTATATATTTTTTGGGAATAATCCGTATAAACTACGCTATAAACAAAAAATTGTAGGATTACTTACCGAGTGTCACCATTCGACATCGCCATTGCTCAACATTGTTTTCGTCGCGGAAC
>NW_019384486.1:644484-652348 GCF_000671375.1 Centruroides sculpturatus
GCGTATTGGTTTCTGTGAATAACCTGGAATCTGTCTATAAAAGTTGAAAATCTCTTGTAAAAAATCTTCTCGAAAATTTTAGCCAACACTGACACTATTATTATGGGGCGATAATTTTCAATTTCACTTTTTGATCCTTTATTTTTATATAATGGCAAAACTAAGTTTTGATTTAGTTTTTCTGGAAAGTAACCATTTTCAAAAGATTTATTTATCAGATATGATAATGGTTGAGCTAAAATATCAGATATGTGTTTTAAGATTTCAATATTTAAGAAACTGATGTCTGGAGTGCTGTTTTTCAAACCTTCTATAGTATTATAGACTTCTAAGGCTGTTGTGTTTTCCAAAAAGAAAGTATTAGAAATACTAACATTTGTTCTATGTTGCTCCAAATTGATATTGTTCTATGTTATTCCGCATTGATAGTGTTAAACCATCTGACTCCGATTCTGACCACTCTGACCACAGAAATTATTATGCTTCAAACAGGGTGAACGAAATCATGCCCCCCCACACAGTCTAACATCCACACATAGAAAAAACCTCGAATCTTTTGCATATCTTGAAATTTCAAGGTGTCCCGAGTCCAAAAATGTAAAAACTTGGGAGGGGTCATTATTTGCGCTACACTTTTCCTCTGTTATATATAACAGCCGGAAAAGTAAAAATTATTGAATACATATTTATATATTACTTAGAGAAGTCTTTTAGCTTTGGAATAAAAAGTTCTGCGCACTATCTTTATTAGAACTCTATTTATTGAATATTTTATTCTGAGGTCACGTGATGACGTCAGAATTTCCGAGTCTCTTTCGGTAACAAGTCTGCTCCTAGTCGGAGTCGGATATTTTCCTATAATAAACAATAAAAAATGGATTAATTCATTCCTGACCCCCAAAACAAAGCCTTTCCCCCCTTTTTAGCTGTATTTCATGCATAAAAGTGCCTATAAATGCAATATAATATTATCTATATCTATACTTATTCTATATACATATATAAAAGCAAAATGTTCTGTCACCACCAACAGAAACCAAAACTAACATTTTACAAAGAATTGCTGTAAATTGAGATGGACAACAAGTACTTTATTCACAATTTCCAAACTATTATGTTTCAATTGATTTGATTTTAATTTAAATTAATTAATTAATTAATTAATTTTGAAATAAACACTATTTACCATGCATACAATCTTCCAGCAAATAATATGTATTTAAATTAAATACAAAATGGAATGTTTTTGGCTTCTTTTAGGGGCTTGCATCAAGCATGGAACTTTACAAAATGTTAGAGATTCTATTTTAGAACAGTTAAAAAAAATTGTTTTTTTTTTGACATCAACTCCTTTTTGAATATTTAACATGTATCTGTTAGATTTTACATATAATCTACAAATTATTATTATAAAATAAAAATTAAACAAATACAATTATTATGACAAGAGGAAACAGGCATATAGTACAAAAATTTTTATAATTAATTTTGATTTTATTTTTAATTTTAGTTTGTTTCTGAGTAAAGGCCAGAGTTTTAATTATTATTTTACTATTTTTAAATTTAATTATTATTTTTAGTTTTAATTAACTGGCTACCTAATATTAATAAATATTAAATTAAAATAACAAATATTAAATATTAACTTAAGCATATTTAAACACGAATTCTTGGATGCCATTTATATTAAGTGACTGTCAATTAACACTGTTTTTATTAATTAATTTGATTTAGATTCAACTGTAGCATGTATCAAAAACAGAAATAGCTTCTTTCCTGCTCTAATTTAAATAGCAATGTCATTGATGATTTGTGTTTTCTAATGATGCAAGGCAAACTTGGCACCACTAACTTCTGAAGCAATAGTCTTGTCATTGGTCAGGCTGTTGACTTTTTTAACATAGGAAGTTGACCGTCTGTGTCCTTCTAATCTGTGGCCAGCTCTTGCTGAGTAGATTGTTTGGCAATAAAGTTATTGTATAGCAACTAAGACAAATATGAGTTCAAAATTTTGTTTGTAAACTGAATTGTTCAAAAAGAGGCATTCGAAATCTGAGGTTTGACTGTACTTCTGACATGCAAAGGCAGGATCCTTATGAGTCCACATGACAGTCAACAAGCCAGTTTGAATACCAAGAACAAGTGTCTTGCTCTGCTGTCAGAAATTTAAATTGATTTACAATAATACTAGCAAAGAATGCTCAGCGTTGCTCAGGAGTTCAGGGAGACAGTTGAATTGTCATTATAAGTTAGCATATGTTTTCTGCAGGGTGACAGAGAGTAACTATGCAAAATTTGGTACAAATCAAAGGGTTTGGCAATTTGTGGAGGATGAAATCAGGAGGAAGGAGTGAAGGTCCAAGTTTTAAAGTAGTATATACTTTTTGGAGGATTGTTGAGAGTAACTATATAAAATTTGTCGAGACCAGTCAAAGCATTTGGGAGTTTGAAGGAGAGATAAAACCAAAAGGAAGTAGTAAAGTGTTTAAGTTTTAAGATAGCTTATGTACAGTACATTGGAAAGTAATAAGCTTTCCAACAGTGAAAGAACTAAAAAATCTGTTCAGTATATTCTGAGATTACCTCAAAATAAAAAACTGGCAAAAAAACAAGCATTCTTTCTTTATTTATTTACACCTGTAATTTGCTTGTCCTTGACACAGCTGTATTTCATGACAATGGTGACTTTCTTTTAGGCGTTTTATCATCAATAAGGATCATTTGCACACGTGTACACCTGAAAAGTAAGTAACTGAAATAACTCAGATTATGCAGTTTGATATCTCATAACATAAGACTAATTTTTTTTTAAATAATGGTACATTAGGATTAATGTTAAAACAATGAACACACAAAAATACTATAGGCCTACATAAGGAAGTTAGTTTCATCTAAGGGAAGTAAATTTACTCCTTATAGTTGTATCTGATAACATAGGAATATTATTATAAGAAATGAATGACAAAGAAAATATAAAAAACTATCCAAACAACATAAAATTGAATAGATAAGATAATAAGTTTAAAAATGCCCATCACGTGGACACTTGGAAGAGGATTGACCTAGAATGGAACAGATAAACGATGATGCAAGAGAAATGCCAGGGTAAAGACATTGTTTTTGTGCATTTTCCTTATTTAATATGAAAATAATATATAGCCCATGTTCATCTAGAATGAATAAGCTTTCCAATAGCAAAAATTTTTTAAAATCAGTTCAATAGATTCTGAGATTACCTGTAGCAAACAAACAAACATTCTTGCTTTACATATTAATATAGACAAAGACCAAGTTATTCTGTGATATGGTTTCTCAAAGAATTTTAATACTCTAATTAAAGTAATAATTAATTGTTAACTTTAAGCTCTGCAATTATTCACAATGTTGATCAACTTGTTCTTGAATACTCAGTATTTGTTAGCAGGACTGTGGAGTTAGTAGACTATACCCTGGCTCCATGTTTGACTTTTGCCTGTAAATAATTTAAAATTTATTTTGATTATATTAACCCAGAATGGCATTTCATCAGTACCAAGTGAATAATCAGGCTACTTTTTATGCATTTTAAGCGAATCAATTTTGAAGTTTTTATTACCATCTTTATCATCAGCCACATTGACAAAATATTTTCCATGTGTGGTTATAATATAGGTTAAATCTAGTGTTTTTTTAATACTAAGTCTTTTTAGCCATTTTTATATGAGTTTTTTGACAATGAAAATTTAGGTGTAACTAACAGAATATATTTGAATATAAATTTCTGAAAAGAAAATCAACAGTAATATGCAAAGAAAGATAATGAAGTAGCAAAATTATCATAAAATAAGATGTTGCAGTACAGAAGGCTCCTATAATGTAAGATAGTAGGTCAATGTTCCAGTTAGGAGTATAATATAAAAATAAAAAAAAAAAAGGTCAGAGTCAATCCATTTTTTCCAATTCCTCTAGCAACAAATTTGCTTCTAATTCCAACTCCATAGGCTCCATTTTTTGTTAGTTACTAACTACTCTACAAGACAAATTGGCAATACTATGTTACTTTATTCTCATTATTTTCAGTGAATTACTTGTTTGTTCTCAAGAATCTGTTCTTGGAAACTTATTCAAGTTTTGAAAGTTCTCAATTTATAAAAGTATATGATTCTGTCCGATTAATTCCAGAAAAGACTAATATTAATAAAGATCTTGTCTGTACATCCTCTTCTCACACAGCTTTCACTTCTCTGAAAAGATTTGAAATCATTTTCAGAATAGAGTATGATGACCTGTGGCGAGTGTTATATGCAGAAACAACTTTATTTATTATTCTACAAATGAAATCTTAATTTTTTGCCCTATTCAAGGTATGTTATGTTCTTGATATCCAAAGACCTTTTCCATTTTTATATTTGAAGATTTCTGATTTATAGTAAAATTTAATATAGAAAATTGCTTTGTTTCAANTAGATGTATCCTAGAGAAAAATTTTTAGTATTGTAAAAACTTTTAAAATAATGAAACCTGTATAAAATGACAAATAAAATTGCCTCTATGTGTAATAGTCACTGCAGAGTATGACAAACTGTATTTCAAAAATGAGTTTGAATCTATAGAGGGGTGCAGTCACATGATATAATGTCATTGCTCCACCCAGCAAAACAATCGTTCACCATATTGATTGCTCATTTCACGTTACCTTGCTCGTTCACTCTATTATGTTAACATGGAAGAAAGGAATCTTACCTGGCTTTGCAACCTATTTGAAAGGTAATGATTTGATAAAATATAAGAAAATTTTTTATTGGATAGGACCCATATGAAATGAAACCAATGGATTTTTCTCTCAAGATTCATGATGGTCTATTAATAAAACTTTTAAAACAACCTATTATTATGGCAACATTTTTTTCCATGGCAATTTTTAAATACACTAGGCATTGCTGTAAAATGTTTCTATCTGGCCAGTGAATTAAATCAGACAAAAGAAATATTTTGTCCATACAAAACATTTGTCCATTTTTCCAGAATTCTTGAAACTTCTGATTATGAAATGAACCTGTAGGCAAGATCCTGATGACATAAGTTCATTCTTAATCTCATTAAACACATCAAAAATTCCTGAAGCTGTGTTAATTTGCTTTCTTCTGAATGATGAACAACAGCACAACATAAGTCAAATACAGCCAGAAGGACATTGAAGTTTACTCTGTAAAAAATCTTGCCATAAAAAATGCAAACCTCTGAACCTTATAAATGAAATTCCATCATAGTTTATCTGCATTAAACTATGCTGAAATTTCATTTATAAGATTCAGAGGTTTGCATTTTTTGACATATTTTATTCCAGTCTTACAGTGTTTAAACTGTAGTTAAGCTATGTTGGCTAATTTATATAGAAGACTTGTGCTAGCTCTAACAGGATTAGAGATAAATTCAAAGTTTTGGTGGAATGCAAGTTACAAGGTGTTCCTGATGTCTATATATTATATTCAGCTCCCAGTAGGATGTGAATCCTTATTACCTAAGTTAAAACATCTTTGCCTTTGAAAAGCTATCTGTTCGATGAAGAAAGTTATACATTCTAAACTGAGAAAGTTAATTAAATTTGAAAATGTTCTTTTTGACAAAGACCAGAATTTATTTGATTATGAGAATAAATGGATTATTTACCTGCAAGAAAGATTAGAAAGAAATCTCACACACAAATACCACAAGAAATTGGATTGGATCCTCAAGAAACAACATCAAAATATTGTTTTAGTTTTCATTTAATTGTTTATTTTGCTAATCATTACATGAATAAGCAAATTTTAGTTACACAAATACGAAAAATGATTGTAACTATTGAACTGCAAATATGAGAAATGCACAGATCTGTATTTATGCAATTTTTTTTTTTTTTGCATTTTGGTAGTTATGGCATTTCTACTGTATTGTTATATACAAATCAGGCATTCAAGCATTTAACTGACATTTTACATACTTTTCTATAGGTTCTGTAACTTTAACATGAATTTTATGTAATCTACTTTGATTTGTTGTCCAGAGTTCATATTGATCTGGAAATCCAAGGATTTTTAAGAATGGTCAGGCGATATTTTCATTTTATAAGAATAAATACATTTTTGCTATAAATAAATATTCACTAATTTAATTTGGGTGATAGTGTTTAAAATTTATATTAGTCGTTTCACTTCAAATCAGCAAGTCTAAAACCTAAAGATGTACTTAGGCTAGTATGACATGTTTAATATTCATTTGCACAAATTGTCTAATGGATGTTTAATAAACATTGCAAATATAATTTTATTTTATTTTTATCCTTTGGAGAATCTATAAAAATTTTAAAGAAGAAAAGTCAATTTTTAGGAATCTAAATTTTCAAATTTAAAAATTTTTATAAAATTGAAATTCTGATTGATTTTTTTTCTGCAATTCCGTTATGATCTTTGAATGATACTCATTAAAATAAGTCCTTACTGATCATTCTACAATAATCAGAGGTTTAAATGTAACTGATTTTCTCTTCTGATGTTCAAATATAGCAAAAACTTTAGTGGGTCGTAAAACTCAAAAAATTATTTTTTTTCTGGAAAAATCCTTTAATATATTTTCTTCTCATGTCAGAATATATCATTTTATCAAATATGATCAAAATAAAAAAAATACAAGTGGCTTTTGGTCTTGTTGAACTTGTTTTTATCAGGAAAATTTCTGAGATTTTTATCTAGAAAACCTGAAAATATTAGGGAATTTAAATCATGAAAATGGGTAAGAACCTTGGTTGCTTGAATTACCATTCTCTTGTTTATAGACTGCACATCATTCTTAATGCTGCTAAATATCAGAGATCTCTAGCAGGTAATCTTATGCATAGTAAGTATTATAGTTTGATGATCTTAATCTTACAGGATTTTTTATCATATACTATTGTAATAAGACAGTATTAAAAATGTGAAAGTGAACAAGTGTTGTATGTGCACTTTCAGTTTTTTTTATTTATTTCTGAAAAACTTGATGATGTGTAGTGGTGAATCTTATACAGATACCTCCCATTTAACATGGTAGTTAAGTTCCAAAAAAAATGCCATGTGAACTGTGCTGTACAAAACTAAGCTATTACAAAACAAGAGTTAACAAAAGTATAGCATTCTTTTTTGTAATTAAGAGAAATATGTTTCTTAATTAAAACAATCAATAATTATGTAACAATCACAATCAAAAGTATTACATATTAATATTTTTTCCTCCCTAAGTTTTTTTTGACAAAATTTTATCATCTTTCACGCTTTCCTGTTGACCTTAATTTGAAGTATCAGCAACATCTTGATTTTTCTATACTTTTTTCCAGGGCTGTGGAGTTGGAGCCGTGGAGTTTTGATGTTTTAGCCGGATTCGGAGTCGTCAAAAAATCCGCCGACTCTGACTCCTTTTTACTTACCAACTTGTTATGTATATAAAACGGAAAAGTATTGGAATTGTGTCAAATTTGACCCTCCAAGTTTTTTTATTTTTTATTTTCAAATCTACACATTTGGAGACCTCCCGAACCCCTCAAAAATGTCAATAAAGGGGAAAAATTCACGCGCGTGTGTGTGTTGGCGTCTAATTTGTTTAATTTCTTTATTTTCTGTTCTCAGAATGGGTAAAGTTTAAGAAACGAAATGTGGCACTGTAGCTTGCGTATAAAGGGGCATTAATACAGTCGACCCCCCTATAAGATAGAGATACGTTCCATTCTTTAGGAATCCGATTTCTTACGAATCCTTCCAATCACAACCCGACACGTATCAAGTTTACGGACTACGTCTGTTTGAAAGATTTTCTTCCATAAAATTAATCGATTCTAGACTAATCCGACTCAACATTTCCAAAATACGTATAT
>NW_019384486.1:660429-673804 GCF_000671375.1 Centruroides sculpturatus
ACCTGACAAAAGGTTAACATAGAAAATTGCTTTGTTTCAAAGTTTTTCCCAATTTAGGCAAATTTTTGTTTTATTTAGGTTTAGATTCCATTTTAGACACATGTTTTACAGTATTAAATTTAATGCAAGATAGCAGCATAACTGGCCTATATATAATAATTGTGTAATTAATTGGCTAAGTTTCAATCTGTTAGTGAATCTGGTTCTATTGCTTTTATATCAATATAATTTGAGCTTAGTTTTCTATATACTTAATTATTATTTATTATGGAAACCAAACTTATCTAAACCAACTTATGGAAACTAAGCTTAATATACACTGGTCTGCAAAACTTAAGCAATGATTGTTTTTTGTTGTAACTGCAAGAAATTACCTGGGAGACATGAAATTCAGAATATAGACACAGTACAGTATTTTGTACTTAAAGGATGATGAAAGTATACTAGTGCAAAAATGAATAGAATGCATACAGTATCAAAGCCATCTTCTTATTGCAGTCTTGCACTGTGTGAGCTGATTGCACACATTTTATGTGCCCTCACATCACCTGTGATGTCATTTTCCTGCATACAAATCACTTTTCTACTGAATTGTGTGCTCATTGTACTGTCGCAACAGGCTCTTTTCTATTGGGTTGTTTGGAAAGTAATTTTTTTTTTTTTACCGTTATATGGGTTAGTCGTATTTTTCCCGCCATTTTCATTCTAAACCGTATTATCATTATATATTTTGACAGCTAGCATTTTAAGGCTTATTTGTAAAAAATTTTGTTTGATTCTATGCAATTGTTTATTTTTTGTGTCCCATCAAATATGGAAGATTGAAAGCAGCATTTTCGGCATACTTTGCTCTTTTATTACCAAAAAGCAAAATGCTGTTCAAGCAAGAAAATAATTGTGGTACATGTATGGAGATGATGTGTTGAGAGAAAAACAGTGCCAAAACTGGTTTACAAAACTTCGTTCTGGCAATTTCAATATTGAAGATGCACCACATTCTGGATGGCCAGTTGAAGCCAATGAAAATAAAATAAAGGTACCAATTGAAGCAAACTGCCAAACAACAACACACGAAATCACTAAGAGATTAAATTTGTCAAATTGAACTGTTTATGATTACTTTGAAACAAATTGGTTTTGTTTCAAAGCTTGATATATGGGTTCTGCACGTTCTTAAANATGTTCTTGATATCCAAAGACCTTTTCCATTTTTATATTTGAAGATTTCTGATTTATAGTAAAATTTAATATAGAAAATTGCTTTGTTTCAAAGTTTTTCCCAATTTAGGCAAATTTTTGTTTTATTTAGGTTTAGATTCCATTTTAGACACATGTTTTACAGTATTAAATTTAATGCAAGATAGCAGCATAACTGGCCTATATATAATAATTGTGTAATTAATTGGCTAAGTTTCAATCTGTTAGTGAATCTGGTTCTATTGCTTTTATATCAATATAATTTGAGCTTAGTTTTCTATATACTTAATTATTATTTATTATGGAAACCAAACTTATCTAAACCAACTTATGGAAACTAAGCTTAATATACACTGGTCTGCAAAACTTAAGCAATGATTGTTTTTTGTTGTAACTGCAAGAAATTACCTGGGAGACATGAAATTCAGAATATAGACACAGTACAGTATTTTGTACTTAAAGGATGATGAAAGTATACTAGTGCAAAAATGAATAGAATGCATACAGTATCAAAGCCATCTTCTTATTGCAGTCTTGCACTGTGTGAGCTGATTGCACACATTTTATGTGTCCTCACATCACCTGTGATGTCATTTTCCTGCATACAAATCACTTTTCTACTGAATTGTGTGCTCATTGTACTGTCGCAACAGGCTCTTTTCCTACAATTTCATAGCTGTCTTCTTAAAAATTTATATCGTTGCTTAAGTTTTGCACATCAGTGTATATAATACTATAATAATTTTTTGATTAGCTAAAAAATTAAATTATTTTCTTGTAAAAAGTATAGCCTAGTTTATGTAGTTTTTACTGAGAAATATTGAAAATTTATTTTATCTTTTATTATTGAATTGCATATATAATACATTATAATTAATGAAAGGAAAAATAAACAAAACATACTAACCTTATTGTGCTTTGCACTTCTTTTTTGAAAATTATCACTAACAATTTTAGTCCATATCTAGGACCTTCTTCAGGCATATTTTCGAAAAAAGATTCTATAACAAATGACGCATGCGCACATATTTAAAAATTCATAAAAAGAAACATTTGAAATTTGAATACATTAGAGCCAAATTGAACACCACTAACATCAGAAAGAGTCTTTTTTCAAAAATCTGCCTGAAGAATGCTCTAGACATGGACTGAAAATGTTTGCCCTTATTTTTTAAAATTATCACTAAGTACAATAAGGTTAGTTTGTTTTGTTTATAATTAAATGCTTTGTTTATTAAATTTAATGTAAATTAAATTTTTGTAAAGCATTTCATTCTTTATTTTGTTCAAATGTTTGAGTAATGTAGGCTTGTAACCTGATTATATGATTCATTAATTAAATGTCTAGATCTTTATGCTGTGAAGGTGTCTAGATCTTTGAAGAAAGTAAAGAAGTGTCTAGATCTTTATGCTAGCATAAAGATCTAGACACTTTCACAGTGAATAAATATATTAAAACAAATATTTTTGACTCATTTAATTAATGAATCATATAATCAGGTTACAAGCCTACATTACTCAAACATTTGAACAAAATAAAGAATGAAATGCTTTACAAAAATTTGAGCATATTATGTAATAGTTTTTTTTTATTTTTTTTCTAATATTGGAATATTTTAGGTATGTAACCTGATGATGACTTGTTAAATTAGTTGAAAATGTTTAAATATAATTATTTACTCTTAACATATCTAAATCTATTTTGTTTGCTAATAATCATATTTTAAAAACTTTGTTTAATTCAGGGGTGTCCAGCCCGTGGGCTGCATGTGGCCCAAGGCAAGTTCCAATGCGGCCCAATAAACGTGTAAACAAAACTGACAAAATGTTTTAATTTTTTTATTATTTATTTATTTCAATGGCAAAAACTCAAAAAAAAAAAGTTTTACAAAGCCGTAAACCTTTATTCATATTTTATTTTTGAGTGGAAAGGAAATATTTTCAAATACTTGGAGATGTGTGAATGAGGAAGGATTATTAAATAAAGCTGGAGTTGTGACTCAAAGGATTATAGACCCAAATTTGGGAAAAAGAGGGAAAGATGAAAAAGGACAAAAGATGTAGTAGTGAGAAAGGTTAAATAGATCTTCTGTTAAGTAAATATGGACCCTTAATTTTCCAACCTTTCTCACTTCTTTATCTTTTGTCCTTTCTCTCCTTTCCCCGCACTTGGGTCTATAATTATTTGATTCACAACTACAGCTTTAGTATTTTTTCTAACGCAAGATTTGGCTACATTGCGCCAAATGTGGCTACTTTTTTTTGTTTGACGTAAAAAATATCATTTGGTGCTTTTGGCTACTTTTTGGGCTACATATTATTTATAATTATATTAGTTGAATAAAAATGCACTTTAAAATGGTGTTTTGTCGCTTTTTATTAATTAGAGACCCAAATGTAACAAATATTTGTGCTTTTCAAATAAATTTCCGTTTGTCTCTTTTATAATAAATGACTTTATCTATTTCTAAGTAAAAATTGAATGTGTCTGTAGAAGTAATGTTTAAAATATCCTTTTTCTTGATAAAGTTTTAATACTTGTTATTATAATCTAGACATGTTAATTTTTAAATATACTTGTATATTGGGCCACAAGTATATATTATATGTACTTGTGGCCCAAAACTCTTTGACTTCTTCCAGTGTGGCCCAGAGAAACAAAAAGGTTGGACACCCCTGGTTTAATTAGTGTTTAAATTTATTATTTTATGAATTAGTAAACATAGTGTTATAAAAAAAGTATATTATAACTTTCAAAATTATAGAGGCTGTATTTTCAAAAGTGTAGCAACTCAGTCTTTCTGTACATAAAAATGTTTTCAGCATTTATGATTAATGCAGTGGCATGCTGTGACATTTGATAGTAGGGAAGCTGTGTTTCTGTAAGAATCCGACTTCCAGGGACAATCAGTTAATTGCGCATCAGTTATGGTCAAGGGTCCATTCATATCATTTGTTCGATAAGCCAGTAAAAACCGTAGACTTCTCTAAATGTATTTTCAATATCATATTTACATTCTGAATCGCTAGCCACGATATAAGGGCTAAAATTATAAATAAAATAATAAAAACTTACTTGGTGAAATAAAATGTGTGATGGATGTACAGTACATACCTGGTACAAAATATTCTTCAATTATATTAATATACTTTTAAAGAAAATTATAATTAAATATAGTTTTGTAAAGAAATGTACATAAAAATAACATAAAATCTTCTTTACTTTTTAAATCTTAAAACAATTCACTTATTCAAATAGCTTCCTACAAGTGACTAATGGATGGAATCAGAGACAGTCCTGGTAGGTGCGTGCAAGCGGGCTGCCAAATCCCAAGGGTGCCGATACCGATCAATGTGAAATATCTCTTTTGTCGCATCACTAGTATATCTCAAAGGACACGACCGGGCTGTTGTAGATTTTAAATGTTTCTCACCATAGCTGTAAAAATCTAAATATGTTAAACTTAACAGTCATTTGTTTTCTAACTAATTCGTTTTAAGACCAGGATCAATGGAAATTTCCAAAATTTACAACTTTTCGGTGACTCTCATTGAACTGGAAAAATTTCTGTCTTTATTACATTAATAATACGAAGAAATCAGTCTCCACTGTACTCGGTTAGAGATGGTTCGGTTAAGCTTTTGTTTATGTCCCAAATTCCCTAATCGCTTAATTATTTAACTACTTCTTAAGTAGAAATAAGTCAAAACCAGTTACTTTGTACTCGAATATTTGTAATCTCGGGAAAAAAGTGGAAAGACAAATTTTTACGACAACTGATACATAAATCGTAAATTTAAGGAAAATAAATTCTATAGCTTTTTCTGAATCGTGAATCTCTCTCATTCATTAAATTTAGTCGTAAATGATGCTGTCAAAGTAACAGTTAATTTTTTAACATTATACAAGAATTGTACATGTTTTTTTCTACATCCCCTTAGAGATGGGACATATGAAATCGTAATATCACTGGTTTAATATTGAAATCCGTGAGTGATATAAAATCGGAGAGCGAAATAAAAATATCAAATATTTTAATGGATTGTTTTTAACTCCTGTCAACTATACAGAACTATCATAAAAACATACCAGTAAATTCTTATTGGTTGGGTTAAATTATAAATCTACTCGTGATTTGCATAATTGTGCGAGGGCGGCCAAATATCTAGCGGGCAGACTGCTAGCAGGCCAGAACTGGTCCTGGATAGAATTGGATGTGGCATACATGTAGCATCCACCAGCTAAACCAGGTGAGGTTGATGCTCTGTAAAGCGCATGTGCAAATCTGGCTTTTTGGATGCTGACGATGCAGTGCTTCCACTCTGCCATTAATATTCGAATATACAATAGCAATCTTATTTTTTTTTCACATGTAGTATAGAAATTTGTAATAAGATACATAATGTGGTTATAATAAAATATTGTGCAATTATTTTTATATAATTAAAATTAATATGTATTTATTTTTTAGAAAATACAAGGGAAGCTGCGCATCCACCGCTTCCAATGACAGCACACCACTGGATTAATGGTATTCAGACTAACTTTTATTTTACAAGGTTAAAATTTTATTTAAAAAAAAATCCTTAAAAGTTGTTAAACTTTGAAAGATGGCATATTGATGCCAATTGAAAGTGAATAAATTCAATTGAAAGATCTGAAGCATAGTGTTGCTTTTTATGGGATTTATCATACAGAAGACTTGGAGATGACAGGAATAAAACTACACTTTATAAGTGTTATGACAATACAAAGTTTTGGGTGTCAAACCCCTCATCAGTTTGATTCTCTTAGTTTTACCTGTGTTTTGTAGACATTTTAGTTGTACAGTTTATAACATATTATTAATTAATAACTGAATTTAGTTGATTTCTATATGATGAGACTTTTAATAAATTTATTCCTTAAAATAGTTGAAGAACTATCAATGCTTTTAACTAGTATATAAGATATTCTAGCTGATAATTTATTCTGAAATACTTTATAATTCTTAGAGCATAAAATTTGTATACAGATTGATTTAAGTTAAAGTAACAAACTACTTTGTAGGAACCTGCTTAACCTTTGTTTTTCTAATTTCCAAGTTCTTTCGAACCAATCAGGCTCATCTTTAGAAGCCTAATTGCAATGAATACAACATTGAATTTCTCAAGTATTTATTTGAAACTGAGAATTGCTTGCAGATGAGCCTGATCAGTTCAAAAGTACTGGGCATTAGAAGAATAATTTTTTCTCAGGTTTGTGTCCAAAAAGTAGTTTGTTACTCTAACTTACATACTTTATATAATTTTTTTTATTTAAAGTTTAATAACTGAATTATAAAGAATTATTGATTAAAAAAAATATATGTATTGTATACTATGTAGAAAGAACAATTACCTGTTGACCATGAATCACATGATGATATAGATGAGGAGAAACCAGTTATAGTTGTTTTGAAGCCAGGTGATCTATCAGAAGAGCAAGTGAAAGAATATCAACAAGTCAACAAGCAAAGTATAGAATTTTTTAATAATTATTAAAATATTAACAAAGACACTCATTAATTATCCTTTATGAAATAAAAATTTATTTAAGGAAACAAATTTTCTAACATGAATAAACTTCAAATTTTTATGAATAAAGTTAACAGTTTGTTTTTTGTTTTTATCTTCATGACTAGGTGCATAGATAGACACAGGGTATTTCTACATCATCATTATTTGGAATATCCTATAGGCTGATACGCATTTTGGGCATAAGCTTCTCATCTGTCGGCATGATTTCCAGGATTTCTTATAGGTGGTGTTGACACATATACATTCTGTTTAAAATTACTTACTTACAGTTGAAATTGTTTTACTGTTAAAATACCATTATAGTTTAAAATATATTTACAATTAAAAGTACTACTACAGTTAAGATTTCTTGACTTAACATCAAACATCTTCTAGCATATATGGGACATCAAGAGTATATGCTAGATGATGTTCAATGTTAAGTCAAGAAACCTTAACTGTAGTAGTACTTTTAATTGTAAATATATTTTAAACTATAATGGTATTTTAACAGTAAAACAATTTCAACTGTAAGTAAGTAATTTTAAACAGAATGTATAGGTGGTGTTGACACATATACATTCCGTTCAAGAAATCCCGGAAATCATGCTGACAGATGAGGAGCTTATGCCCAAAATGCGTATTGGCCTATAGAATATTCCGAATAAAGATGATATAGAAATGCCCTGTGTCTATCTATGCACCTAGTTGTGAAGATAAAAACAGATAAAAGAAGACACGGTTTCAGAATACACAGTTAACAGTTTATGTTAAATGATAAAATTTCAAATAATTTATAAAATTTTATTTTATAAAAATTTTTATTGCTGAATTTCTGTAGATATAATTATAAATAATCTCAAAATCTTCAGCTTGTTGTTATCTTGAGGTTGGTTTCACAAACATTTTGCTAAAATATTGATAGTATGTTGTTATAAAGTACAGTATAACATGTGTAAATTGGAATCACATGGTACCAGATATTTTTTCCATTTTGGTAGTTTTCTGTATGAACAGGGCTGCGTTCAGTAATGCAGAACATCTAAGTTAGAATTCTGAGTGGCTTAGTGGGTGGAGCTAAGAATGTTTTGAGTATCATCGAACGATTATTCTTAGTTAGACAACTGGGCAAAGTGGTGAATGAAGTTAAAATTATGATTGCAAAAGAACTGGTTGAAAAGGATGAAGTAACCAATACAATTATTAAAATGGAAGCTGCGTCAGATCGTGGTAAAATTAATGAAGCAATTATTAATTGTAATCAATGAAATGGACCATTGTCTTCCTTTATAATGTATTCGGAATCTGTTATATTGACATATGATAATTTTACATTTCGAAGTCGTTTTAGAATGAGTTAATGATTTGAATGAGAGAATAACATTGTGATTGTTATAATAAAATACATTTAGTTCAAAATGAGCAGCCATCTTGCAAATCATATGATGAGACAAAAACAATGATGTCACTAGTAGAAGTTAGCATAGATAAAAGAAGCTGACTGAACTAGCTAGAATTCTAGCAGTGGGAGGAGTCAAGCAGTAGCTAGAAATGAGTTCAACATTGCAGCACAACTAGACTTAGCAAGAATTCTGCATTACTGAACATGACCCAGGTTTTAAGTATTTTTAAAATTTTTAAACTATACCAGATGAGTGTCACAATATACAGTTTGAATATGAAGGTCATTTGGACTCCCATTATGTTGTTATTTCACTTCCTGTGTCATTTTGAAGAATATCTGTTAAGAAATGTTCATTGTGTATAAGTATAAAAAAAAAAGCATTATATAAAAGGAAGAAAAATTTTATCGAAATTGTTATGATGTTTGGCTAAGATATAATATAGATATATTCAATGCAATAACAATTATTTAATTGAAATATTGATAAAATTATGCATTTTATATATATCATTATCTATGTTTACAGATAATGATTCTGAAAATAATTAATTTATTAAGAATCTTTATGTACTTTTTATTTTTATATTTATTTTAGGTGCTGATACAGATGAAAAAATTTTATTTCGTAAGCCTGAGAAACGTACAATAAATGAAAATAATCAATTAGATTGTTCTACTAAAAAGATAAAAGAAAGTAAACCTAATAAAAAGTCAGTGGATAAATCAAAACAAGTGAAAAATTCTAGTTTACTTTCTTTTGATGATGATGATGATGATGATGAAGAAGGAGAATAATAAGCTTTAGACGGTATTATTTTTAAATATATCTTTTATAAGTTCTTAACATAAATTAGTTTATTTTTAAAAGCAAATCTAAAGTTTATGAATTCTTTACAGATAGTTGTAAGAAAATTTTTTTTTCATAACTTTTAAATATTTAAAGATGATCCTTTTTAAAGAATTATACAGGCACTTCTCCTTTTTATGAATATTTAATTTATGAACATTTGCTATAAAAAATGTCACAGTAAATGTGTTTGATAAATTGATTATCTAGCACGATAAGAGATTTTTATTCTTTTGATGAAAAAGGAAAGTAACTTTGTAAACTTCTTTAACATATTAAAAAAATAGAAAAACCAGTTATTTATTGCCAGATTATTTCTTTCTACTTCATCTGTGGTGCTTGCAGGCCAATGATTCTCAACCTTATTTTGCTAATGGCTTTTTTCCTGGCCCTAATTTATCTTGGTACCCCCTCATAGCTGATGTAGTAATACAGATTATGATTATATTGGGCAGTGAAACTATTGATGAATAAACATTTATTAACAGTAAATAAAATAAATGTACTACTACATATTGTTTTAATTCTGTTACTTGTTTTATTTTCTCTAGTAATTAAATGTGTTTAACACATGACAAACAAAAACATGTAATGACCTTTAGGAATAGATTATATTTATAAATTGAGAAGTGTCTGTATTATACTAATATAAATATAAGATACTATAAATTAAAATTTCAAATACAGTAAGACTTTTCTGTATGACTACTTCTATGTGATCACATCTCTTAATGATTTGTTTTTCTGGAATGGAATTTTTTCCCTTAGGCTCAGTAATAATTTTATCTCTGTCTAAAGATCACACTTAATGGGAACTACCTCCCTGAATAACCACATTTTTGGAAAAGGAGGAGCTGAAGTCTACTTTCCACCAGTTCTGCCTTCTATAAATGGACAGGTTCTATTGTATAGATAACATATGTCCATTTCACATAAAAAATAAGAGTTAATCTTATTTTTGTCTTTTTAAATAAATAAGTCTATTTTTTGAGAATAGTTTTTTGAGTATGTACATTTATAGAGTGGTTGCTTTAATGATAGAGTTATAATAAGGACTTTTATTCTATAGATTGATTAAGTAAAGATGGGACACTTTGATTAGACTGATGAATTTTTTCCACTTTTTTTTGCTAATGGTCCTCTTCTGTCCCTAATTGATACAAAGAGGTAGGATTGCCAGAAACAATACTTCTATCCTTTCTTCTGAGGAAACTCATAGAAGTGACTAGATTAATGAAATCTTTAGTATCTGTTGAAGACAAAAACATGTGTTTATTCATTGAACTTAGAATTGTTTAGGAAAAAGTTATAAAAGAAAGAAATTAAAAAACTGAAGCAAAAATAAAATGTCTTCCCTTTTAAACATGTAATTACTATAGAGTGCTATATTTAATAGTAACAAATTTTTATGAATAAAGTTAACAGTTTGTTTTTTATTATTATTTACAATGTTATAAATGTCATTTTCAGTTTATATTATATGTTTACCAGGTATACTGGTTAATAATGTGGGTTTTGTAATCAAAGGAAACACAATANCAAAGGTGGTCACTCTACAGAGGTTTTACTGTAGTTTTATTCACATTTTATAAATTTAATTCAAAATGTATAAAATTATTAACATTTAGATAAGCAACTTGAATTTCACACAAATTAATAGACAGTTTTAAGTTTTAATAAATTAATTAAGGTTATTATAATTAGTGCTCAACACTCCTAATTTATGAAACAGGAAGGTTGAGCACAGGAAGAAAATAAAAAAATGGAGGAAGAATTGTTATAATTATAAAACATTTCTTTATAATAAATAATCTTTTAAGTTATGGAATTATGCTATTGGAATCATTTCAAATTTAGATGTATAATAACTACTAAATTGAAATGATGATTTGATAATGTAAGAAAATTCAATCATAAATTTCAAACACAGTTTTTTTAAATTATTGCATTTCATATAAAAATTAGAATATTTTTATAGCAATAATCAATTGTCATTAACATTTATCTCATATGCCTTTGACATTGTGATTGTGTTTTGTTTGCCAATCAATATGATGTTTAGTCTGTTATAATATATAAAACAATCTGATCTGACTGGTCCAATTATAGTATATTTTGTGTGCTATTTTCTAAGACTTGCAGTATGTATTTGTAATGTGGTTATTGGGTTTCTAATAGTTTATGTTCAAGTTTTTGATGCATTGTGTTCTTATTACTATTATATAATTATTATTTGATAAATAAAATAGAAATAAAGCAAAATAATGAAAAAGATTGAATTGGATATTTGACAGCTATTTGTATTTTCAATATTTGTGCAGTTTAGGAGATTCTGTCTTAAATCTTCAGCATCTTTTTAGATTTATTCTGTTTCATTTATTTTATAATTACATTTACAATGATCTGAAGATGACTATAACAAAAATTATATGCATCACTTAATATAGATGGGAGAAAGAAACATTTATTTTTGTGGAATGAATATTTTATATAAAAATTATTATTGGGATATTTATAGAAGACATAATGGGAGAAAAAAATAAAAATGAAAATATAATAAAAATAAAAAATAGATATATACCACTATTTGAAAAATTATTAATAAAATAATTTATAATATTTAAAAAATAACAATTATTAAAGAAAACAGTATATGAATGATAAATTACAATTACAATAGATGGTGCATGATCAATAAATGAGGAAAAAACCTTATCTCTAATAAAATTAATATGATGATTATTGTAATACAAGAAGTTAAACCATATAATGATCTTGCATCATCTGATAAACCAAAAAAAAAACTAACAGACTGGTAGAATTCTCTGTATTAATAGCAATTGGAGAGAGCAAGTCCACTATTAAATGGGTAAGTGATCATGCAGTTATGTAAAACTGCAGATAGTGTTTTAGGTAATTCAACAAAATGAATATCTTGACAAAAGATAGGCAGTTGTTGATTGGATATGTAAAGATGAAAGAAGGCTCAGATGAAAATTTTTGACGAAGAAACTTGTTCTTACAATTAATTAATTGTAGCAATATGTATAAATATGCAAAATTTCAAAAGAAATCAAAGTCATCAGATAAACAGAAATAAACTATAAATAAAAATAAAAGACTATAAATAATAATAATAATAATATAATACAATTATTTAATATTATCTATTTATATAATCTTTTTTGAATTTATTAAGAATTTTAGTTGTTGGTTTGATCCAACATTACAATAGAAGCCTGATTATCTGAATTATCCAAGATAATGTGAACTGATGCTACCATAGATAACTGAAAACTCAGATAAAACAGATGACCATAGCAATTTTGGATTAAAAATTATTAATATAAAAGATTTATATAGCATATCATTCTTTTTATAACATATATGATTATAAAAATTATGATTAAATTCACTAAAGTATAAAAAGAATAAAATTATATGAAAGAACATTTTTTACATCATTGATTATACAAATAATACATACAATAATTTTAAAAATAATAATGTGTATTGTTATAGTTACATTTTAATGCAAATGGTTTCTCTCACATTGAAATTAAATGATAAAAGGTACAAAAACAAACATTTTGTAATACATGTTATCATTTTAAACTTTTTTTTTTAAAAAGTCCTTTAGTTTTTTTTATAGCAATTCCATCCTTCTTTGCTGTAATATTCTGCAGTCACTTCAGCATCATTTTTCATGGGTCATTCTGGATATAATTAATAAAATTTATTTTTCTTTCATGATGAAGCACGAGATATGTTGGATGGATTATCAAGAGCATATCCTCCTAATACTAAAGATTAAGATTGTGATGAAGTAATTTAAAGATTTTCAGCTGCAAAGACCTAAAAAAATTCATCTGTGAAGTTATTTTTTGTAATGCATTAATTTTATTTATCATTTCAAATTTTAGCCTGAAATTGACAAAATGTAATAATTTTAATAAATTATAAAATTTTTAAAATGTATACATTATTTTTTATGTGAAGAAAGCGTATACAAAAAATAAGATAAATTGATTATTAAAGTAAAATTGTCTTATGATGCCCATAATCTTTCAATGTCTGTCTGTGTTTTACCTGCTACAAAAATCTTAGATTTTGAATTTGATTTATAATTCAAATATTTATATCCTCAAAGAAAACAAATGGTCTTTTAACAATTTTATAATTTTTAATGTGTTGAATCCTTTTTGAAAAACAAATCTTATTTTCAGAATAAAGAAACAAGATAACCAGCCTACCATTAAAAGAATCATAAAAATAACTTCAAATCTAATAATTTTGAGATTTTTTACACCTAAAACTAATAAATACTATACTTCTAAACAATTTTCAAAACTTAATTTTGTTAAACTGTGTTTGATGTTTTAAATAAG